>NW_025746620.1:85000-98482 GCF_021184085.1 Oncorhynchus gorbuscha | reverse complement strand
TGAAACACCTGTATTTTAAACAGGCTCGCCCCACCACCACAGAAAGCACTGAGTTCGGCTGAAACACCTGTATTTTAAACAGGCTCGCCCCACCACCACAGAAAGCACTGAGTTCGGCTGAAACACCTGTATTTTAAACAGGCTCACCCCACCACCACAGAAAGCACTGAGTTCGGCTGAAACACCTGTATTTTAAACAGGCTCGCCCCACCTCCACAGAAAGCACTGAGTTCGGCTGAAACACCTGTATTTTTGGAACTGCCTTCCTCAAGAAAACAAAAAAGAGACCAATGTTGTATGGGGTTTGATTTCCTCAATTATTATTTACATTTGTTTACATTGTAAATTTATGTGTGATATGTATTATTGCCAAAATAAGATGCAAAATAGCCCCCCGGCCCCCCTTCCTTTTGTTGCTAGAAATGTCAGGTTCAAGGGTCACCACTGACCTCGTCAGTCTATGTCATGGAAAGAGCAGGTGTTCTTAATGTTTTGTAGACTCACTGTGTACTGTCATATCATAGCACATTGTAGCGACATATTGTTTTAATGCCATACGTGTCCAGATTTCTCTACTGAGGCTTAAATCAAATGTAAGTAAGTGATTTGCTTATTTAAAAAAAAAACATTTTATGAAAGTACAGACTCGGCGGTTTTACATCATAAAATGGAGATGGAGGAAACATGTTTTAGTTTTGAAATTAGATAGACTTGTTATCCCACTTCAGAGACAAGTAGGAGAAAATGCCCTTTGAAAGATTTTGATGAGATTTTCACACTTCCTAGACAGCTCTTCTTTGTTTACGCCCATTCAGCATCGTTCACGTCCTCTTAAGCATTAACCCCCATCCCAGCCACACATTTAAATATATATACAACTTCCGATTAGTGAACAGCTAATTAAATAAATAAAACTTTAAAAACAAGATGTACATTTGTTGTTTTAAACTTCCTAAAGTTCATTTAAATGACATTAAAACCAGTAGGCAATGCTAAATGTTACGTGAGCCGTCTGCTGCTAAAGGTCTGGCGGAAAGTAACCAGATGGAGACTCGCTTCATCATCAGTCTCCATGACAACCTGGAGAAGCTGCTCATAGAACATTGAAATCAAATAAACATCAATGTGAACAGTCTCCATGACAACCTGGAGAAGCTGCTCATAGAACATCTAAATCAAATAAACAGGAAGGTGAACAGTCTCCATGACAACCTGGAGAAGCTGCTCATAGAACATTGAAATCAAATAAACATCAATGTGAACAGTCTCCATGACAACCTGGAGAAGCTGCTCATAGAACATCTAAATCAAATAAACAGCGAGGTGAACAGTCTCCATGACAACCTGGAGAAGCTGCTCATAGAACATCTAAATCAAATAAACATCAAGGTGAACAGTCTCCATGACAACCTGGAGAAGCTGCTCATAGAACATCTAAATCAAATAAATATGAACAGTGAGGTATGGGTCATTCCCTGAACAGTGAGGTATGGGTCCTTATTCCCTGAACAGTGAGGTATGGGTCATTCCCTGAACAGTGAGGTATGGGTCATTCCCTGAACAGTGAGGTATGGGTCCTTCCCTGAACAGTGAGGTATGGGTCCTTCTCTGAACAGTGAGGTATGGGTCCTTCCCTGAACAGTGAGGTATGGGTCATTCCCTGAACAGTGAGGTGTGGGTCCTTCCCTGAACAGTGAGGTATGGGTCCTTCCCTGAACAGTGAGGTATGGGTCATTCCCTGAAAAGTGAGGTATGGGTTATTCCCTGAACAGTGAGGTATGGGTCATTCCCTGAACAGTGAGGTATGGGTCATTCCCTGAACAGTGAGGTATGGGTCATTCCCTGAACAGTGAGGTATGGGTCATTCCCTGAACAGTGAGGTATGGGTCATTCCCTGAACAGTGAGGTATGGGTCATTCCCTGAACAGCGAGGTATGGATCCTTCCCTGAGCAGTGAGGTATGGGTCCTTACCTGAACAGTGAGGTATGGGTCATTCCCTGAACAGTGAGATATGGGTCATTCCCTGAACAGTGAGGTATGGGTCCTTCCCTGAACAGTGAGGTATGGGTCATTCCCTGAACAGTGAGGTATGGGTCCTTCCCTGAACAGTGAGGTATGGGTCATTCCCTGAACAGTGAGGTATGGGTCCTTCCCTGAACAGTGAGGTATGGGTCATTCCCTGAACAGTGAGGTGTGGGTCCTTCCCTGAACAGTGAGGTATGGGTCATTCCCTGAACAGTGAGGTATGGGTCCTTCCCTGAACAGTGAGGTATGGGTCATTCCCTGAACAGTGAGGTTTGGGTCATTCCCTGAACAGTGAGGTATGGGTCATTCCCTGAACAGTGAGGTATGGGTCCTTCCCTGAACAGTGAGGTATGGGTCATTCCCTGAACAGTGAGGTAATGGTCCTTACCTGAACAGTGAGGTAATGGTCCTTACCTGAACAGTGAGGTGTGGGTCCTTACCTGAACAGTGAGGTGTGGGTCCTTACCTGAACAGTGAGGTATGGGTCCTTTCCTGAACAGTGAGGTAATGGTCCTTACCTGAACAGTGAGGTATGGGTCCTTCCCTGAACAGTGAGGTATGGGTCATTCCCTGAACAGTGAGGTATGGGTCATTCCCTGAACAGTGAGGTATGGGTCATTCCCTGAAGAGTGAGGTATGGGTCATTCCCTGAACAGTGAGGTATGGGTCATTCCCTGAACAGTGAGGTATGGGTCCTTCCCTGAACAGTGAGGTATGGGTCATTCCCTGAACAGTGAGGTAATGGTCCTTACCTGAACAGTGAGGTAATGGTCCTTACCTGAACAGTGAGGTGTGGGTCCTTACCTGAACAGTGAGGTGTGGGTCCTTACCTGAACAGTGAGGTATGGGTCCTTTCCTGAACAGTGAGGTAATGGTCCTTACCTGAACAGTGAGGTATGGGTCCTTCCCTGAACAGTGAGGTATGGGTCATTCCCTGAACAGTGAGGTATGGGTCATTCCCTGAACAGTGAGGTATGGGTCATTCCCTGAACAGTGAGGTATGGGTCATTCCCTGAACAGTGAGGTATGGGTCATTCCCTGAACAGTGAGGTATGGGTCCTTCCTTGAACAGTGAGGTATGGGTCCTTCCCTGAACAGTGAGGTATGGGTCATTCCCTGAACAGTGAGGTAATGGTCCTTACCTGAACAGTGAGGTATGGGTCCTTACCTGAACAGTGAGGTATGGGTCCTTACCAGAACAGTGAGGTATGGGTCCTTACCTGAACAGTGAGGTATGGGTCCTTACCTGAACAGTGAGGTATGGGTCCTTACCTGAACAGTGAGGTATGGGTCCTTCCCTGAACAGTGAGGTATGGGTCTTTACCTGAACAGTGAGGTATGGGTCCTTACCTGAACAGTGAGGTATGGGTCATTCCCTGAACAGTGAGGTATGGGTCTTTACCTGAACAGTGAGGTATGGGTCCTTACCTGAACAGTGAGGTATGGGTCTTTACCTGAACAGTGAGGTATGGGTCCTTACCTGAACAGTGAGGTATGGGTCATTACCTGAACAGTGAGGTATGGGTCCTTACCTGAACAGTGAGGTATGGGTCATTACCTGAACAGTGAGGTATGGGTCCTTCCCTGAACAGTGAGGTATGGGTCATTCCCTGAACAGTGAGGTATGGGTCATTCCCTGAACAGTGAGGTATGGGTCATTCCCTGAAGAGTGAGGTATGGGTCATTCCCTGAACAGTGAGGTATGGGTCATTCCCTGAACAGTGAGGTATGGGTCCTTCCCTGAACAGTGAGGTATGGGTCATTCCCTGAACAGTGAGGTTTGGGTCATTCCCTGAACAGTGAGGTATGGGTCATTCCCTGAACAGTGAGGTAATGGTCCTTACCTGAACAGTGAGGTATGGGTCCTTACCTTGAGGTAATGGTCCTTACCTGAACAGTGAGGTAATGGTCCTTACCTGAACAGTGAGGTCCTTACCTTGAGGTATGGGTCCTTTCTGAACAGTGAGGTATGGTCCTTACCTGAACAGTGAGGTATGGGTCCTTCCCTGAACAGTGAGGTATGGGTCATTCCCTGAACAGTGAGGTATGGGTCATTCCCTGAACAGTGAGGTATGGGTCATTCCTGAACAGTGAGGTATGGGTCATTCCCTGAACAGTGAGGTATGGGTCCTTCCTTGAACAGTGAGGTATGGGTCCTTCCCTGAACAGTGAGGTATGGTCATTCCCTGAACAGTGAGGTAATGGTCCTTACCTGAACAGTGAGGTATGGGTCCTTACCTGAACAGTGAGGTATGGGTCCTTACCAGAACAGTGAGGTATGGGTCCTTACCTGAACAGTGAGGTATGGGTCCTTACCTGAACAGTGAGGTATGGGTCCTTACCTGAACAGTGAGGTATGGGTCCTTCCCTGAACAGTGAGGTATGGGTCTTTACCTGAACAGTGAGGTATGGGTCCTTACCTGAACAGTGAGGTATGGGTCATTCCCTGAACAGTGAGGTATGGGTCTTTACCTGAACAGTGAGGTATGGGTCCTTACCTGAACAGTGAGGTATGGGTCTTTACCTGAACAGTGAGGTATGGGTCCTTACCTGAACAGTGAGGTATGGGTCATTACCTGAACAGTGAGGTATGGGTCCTTACCTGAACAGTGAGGTATGGGTCATTACCTGAACAGTGAGGTATGGGTCCTTCCCTGAACAGTGAGGTATGGGTCTTTACCTGAACAGTGAGGTATGGGTCCTTACCTGAACAGTGAGGTATGGGTCCACTCCAGTGTCCATTGATTTGACAGGTGAGTGATACCTCTCCAATCAGCTCTCTGTCCCCTGAACAGTGAGGTATGGGTCTTTACCTGAACAGTGAGGTATGGGTCCTTACCTGAACAGTGAGGTATGGGTCCACTCCAGTGTCCATTGATTTGACAGGTGAGTGATACCTCTTCAATCAGCTCTCTGTCCCCTGAACAGTGAGGTATGGGTCCTTACCTGAACAGTGAGGTATGGGTCCACTCCAGTGTCCATTGATTTGACAGGTGAGTGATACCTCTCCAATCAGCTCTCTGTCCCCTGAACAGTGAGGTATGGGTCCTTACCTGAACAGTGAGGTATGGGTCCACTCCAGTGTCCATTGATTTGACAGGTGAGTGATACCTCTCTAATCAGCTCTCTGTCCCCTGAACAGTGAGGTATGGGTCTTTACCTGAACAGTGAGGTATGGGTCCACTCCAGTGTCCATTGATTTGACAGGTGAGTGATACCTCTCCAATCAGCTCTCTGTCCCCTGAACAGTGAGGTATGGGTCCTGACTTTACTGAACAGTGAGGTATGGGTCTTTACCTGAACAGTGAGGTATGGGTCCTTACCTGAACAGTGAGGTATGGGTCCTTACCTGAACAGTGAGGTATGGGTCCTTACCTGAACAGTGAGGTATGGGTCCTTACCTGAACAGTGAGGTATGGGTCCTTACCTGAACAGTGAGGTATGGGTCATTACCTGAACAGTGAGGTATGGGTCCACTCCAGTGTCCATTGATTTGACAGGTGAGTGATACCTCTCCAATCAGCTCTCTGTCCCCTGAACAGGAGTACTGAACCGTGGAGCCAAACGAGAACTTGTCCCCAACCATGGTACCGTAGGGAGGAGAGCCAGGGTTCCCACAGTCCTCCTCTATAACACACAATAACGTTCCCCATAGCCAACAGTCAGATTGTTATGGCTCATTAACACTGTGTGTGTCCCAAATGGCACCCTATTCTTTATGTAGTGCACTACTTTTATCCACAGCCCTATTGCCCCTGTATAGGGAATGGGGTGCCATTTGGGATGTAGTCATCATTAACACAACACTCTTAGAAAAAAATGATTCCAAAACGGTTTCTTTGGCTGTCATCATAGGAGAACCCTTTTTGGTTTCAGGTAGAACTCTTTTGGGTTCCATGTAGAACTCTCTATCGGAAAGGGTTCTAAAATGGAACTCAATAGGGTTCTACCTTTTTTTAAAGAGTGTATACTGTCGGTCAGTATAGCCATTCCAGTCAGCCTTTATTAGGTGATTAGCATTTAGACAGACGTTGGTTAAACACATTTGTAACCTATACAAATCAAGTCCATGAAGGATCCAACACTTGGCTAGAACAACAGGGAGATCGTGGAGAAATGCCACGATGAAGGTCACTCACAGCAAACGATAAGTACTATTGCGCGATACATGTGAACTGTGCATCAACCTTTGGTGTGTCTAGGCTTCCTTTTTTTAAAATCTCTAGTCTCCTCCTCCTGCACCTCAGTAGTTGTGGGTGTGTGGTACAGGTGTAGGATCTTAATTTGACCTGTATTGTGGTAGCAAAATAATCCTGCAGCAACAGGATTTGAATGTTTAGTCCATCATGTGGATTGATCGGGGGGAGGGGGGTTAAAACGAGGCCACATGTTAAAGTGGAATACTGTTAATACAACCGTGTGACAGAGCAGGTTTTCAGTGAATTTGTGTGAAGAAAAAAAAAATCACGAAAGCTCATCTGCATTTCCTCAGCAACAAAACAGTGATCAAATAAAGATCCTACATCTGTAGTTTCAACAAGTTGCGAAGAGAAAACAGACAACGTACCAAGACATTCAGGTAGAGGTTTGTCCCAGTGGCCAATAGGTTGACAGGTCAGTGCGGAGGAACCGAACAGGTAGTATCCAGGGTTACAGGTGTAGAACACCACACTGCCCAGGGTGAAGTTACCGTGCTCTATCTTACTCTCCCTGATGGAGTTAGCCGGGATGCCAGGGTCTGTGCAGTTCACCACTGCATGGGAATAAAACACATAGAATTAATTACATTATATCATTGTTAATACAAATATATAAATAACAGTTATTTGTCAAAACTATTGTATCATTAACAACTATTGTATCAATAACAAAGATTGTCAAAACTATGTCAATATTTCCCCCCAAGCCTGGTCTCAGATCTGCTCGTACCGTCTTGACAACTCCTAGGAAGTCATACCATAGATCTAACTGTCGTCCCCCCTGTGAATCTCAAACAGTACAACATATTCCATCTGGCTGAACTACTCATTACAAAGTGCTTTATGTGGTATCTGTCAAGTGTCGTCTGTGTTCAATTGCCAGTTAATAACGTAGAATGTATGCGCACATGACTGTAAGTCGCTTTGGATAAAAGCGTCTGCTAAATGGCATATATTATTATTATTATTATAATAATAGAATGGCTGAAATGACACAAATCACAGCCTGCTCCTGTTTCTACGACGATGAATCACTGAAATGACACAAATCACAGCCTGCTCCTGTTTCTACGACGATGAATGGCTGAAATGGCACAAATCACAGCCTGCTCCTGTTTCTACGACGATGAATCACTGAAATGACACAAATCACAGCCTGCTCCTGTTTCTACGACGATGAATCACTGAAATGACACAAATCACAGCCTGCTCCTGTTTCTACGACGATGAATGGCTGAAATGGCACAAATCACAGCCTGCTCCTGTTTCTACGACGATGAATCACTGAAATGACACAAATCACAGCCTGCTCCTGTTTCTACGATGATGAATCACTGAAATGACACAAATTACAGCCTGCTCCTGTTTCTACGACGATGAATCACTGAAATGACACAAATCACAGCCTGCTCCTGTTTCTACGATGAGGAATGGCTGAAATGGCACAAATCACAGCCTGCTCCTGTTTCTACGATGATGAATCACTGAAATGACACAAATCACAGCCTGCTCCTGTTTCTACGACGATGAATCACTGAAATGACACAAATCACAGCCTGCTCCTGTTTCTACGACGATGAATCACTGAAATGACACAAATCACAGCCTGCTCCTGTTTCTACGATGATGAATCACTGAAATGACACAAATCACAGCCTGCTCCTGTTTCTACGACGATGAATCACTGAAATGACACAAATCACAGCCTGCTCCTGTTTCTACGATGAGGAATGGCTGAAATGGCACAAATCACAGCCTGCTCCTGTTTCTACGATGATGAATCACTGAAATGACACAAATCACAGCCTGCTCCTGTTTCTACGACGATGAATCACTGAAATGACACAAATCACAGCCTGCTCCTGTTTCTACGATGAGGAATGGCTGAAATGGCACAAATCACAGCCTGCTCCTGTTTCTACGACGAATGGCTCATCTGCACTTGGATGTACCCGTGCTATATTATGAAGTATTTTAAATACTAATGAGCCTTAAAATGACTTGTTTATTTTCCAGAGATGTACTGTAGGCTGTAGGTGTCAGGTGTCTGTGCTCTGCCTTGACTCCACTGCCTGCTACCCACCTCTACATGAAGGTGGCTGTTGACTCCACCGCCTGCTACCCACCTCTACACGAAGGTGGCTGTTGACTCCACCGCCTGCTACCCACCTCTACATGAAGGTGGCTGTTGACTCCACCGCCTGCTACCCACCTCTACACGAAGGTGGCTGTTGACTCCACTGCCTGCTACCCACCTCTACATGAAGGTGGCTGTTGACTCCACCGCCTGCTACCCACCTCTACACGAAGGTGGCTGTTGACTCCACTGGCGACTCGCCTGGCACTGGGCTCTGGACTCTCCCTCCAGTACGTAACCTTGGTTACAGAAGAAGCTGACCACATCGTTGTAGTTGAATCCGTCCCCTGTAGTTCTCCCATAGATGGGACTGCCTGGATGGCCACATGTGATTGCTGCACACATAAAAAAAATACAATTACGGGAAAGAAATATATATAAACAACGGGGCCATTTTGAGTATCCCCATCGGTGTTCTAGTGACATTGTCTTGGTCTAATCTGGACCTCCAAGCCAGTTTCACTGGTTTGTTTTATTACTCAAACCCCTCTATTAGAGGACTGCTTTAGATCTGGGACACCAGGTTGGGTTTGCAATTCATTTTCAGTTCGAACAGAAGAAAAAAAACAGAATTACTCCGGACCTCATAGGGTAACAATTGAATATCCCCTGGTTCAAAAAAAGGGGATATCCCCTGGTTCACCCATTCTAGGCATTCTATTTCTATGCCTGCAGCACAGTAAAGGGGGGGGTCACCCATTCTAGTCATTCTATTTCTATGCCTGCAGCACAGTAAATGGGGGGTGGTTCACCCATTCTAGTCATTCTATTTCAATGCCTGCAGCACAGTAAAAGGGGGGTCACCCATTCTAGTCATTCTATTTCTATGCATGCAGCACAGTAAATGGGGGGGTTTAAACATTCTAGTCATTCTATTTCTATGCCTGCAGCACAGTAAATGGGGGGTTCACCCATTCTAGTCATTCTATTTCTATGCCTGCAGCACAGTAAATGGGGGGGGTGGTTCACCCATTCTAGTCATTCTATTTCTATGCCTGCAGCACAGTAAAGGGGGGGAGGGGTTCACCCATTCTATTCCTATGCCTGCAGCACAGTAAAGGGGGGGTTCACCCATTCTAGTCATTCTATTTCTATGCCTGCAGCACAGTAAAGGGGGGACAGGAGTTCAATACAGCTGATGAATATTCAACACATCATCAATACCATTACCATTCTATTAACCTTGGAACACCCAGAGAGATCAAGTTCTATATTTTGATGAAGAGGAAAATGATATAGAAAATGGACTAGAATAATGTTCGTAGTGAAGAGGAAACCTCATTAAGTCAACTAGAGAGATTTGTTGACACAGCAGCAGTAAGCTCACTGTACACTCCAATTCAACTGTAAACAAACCTTCACATCAATATCAGTAGATTCAGGATGTCCCTTGTGGGCATCCGTATTTTATACAAAGCATTAAGTTAAGTAAACAAGTCTACTTGTGTTTTTTGGCACTGTTGCTGTGCCTATTCATTAGAGGCACGTTGGCTGGGCGGGGTTGGGGGTGGAGCCATGTTGGCTGGGCGGGGTTGGGGGACTATAATGGGAGGTTGGGGGTGGAGTCATGTAGGCTGGGTGGGGTTGGGGGTGGAGTCATGTTGGCTGGGTGGGGTTGGGGGTGAAGTCATATTGGCTGGGTGGGGTTGGGGGTGGAGTCATATTGGCTGGGTGGGGTTGGGGGTGGAGTCATATTGGCTGGGTGGGGTTGGGGTAGAGTCATATTGGCTGGGTGGGGTTGGTGGGTAGAGTCATGTTGGCTGGGCGGGGTTGGGGGACTATAATGGGAGGTTGGGGGTGGAGTCATGTAGGCTGGGTGGGGTTGGGGGTGGAGTCATGTTGGCTGGGTGGGGTTGGGGGTGAAGTCATATTGGCTGGGTGGGGTTGGGGGTGGAGTCATATTGGCTGGGTGGGGTTGGGGGTGGAGTCATATTGGCTGGGTGGGGTTGGGGTAGAGTCATATTGGCTGGGTGGGGTTGGTGGGTAGAGTCATGTTGGCTGGGCGGGGTTGGGGGACTATAATGTGAGGTTGAGGGTGGAGTCATGTTGGCTGGTTGGGGTTGGGGGACTATAATGGGAGGTTGGGGGTGGAGTCATGTTGGCTGGGTGGGGTTGGGGGTGGAGTCATGTTGGCTGAGCGGGATTGGGGGACTATAATGTGAGGTTGGGGGTGGAGTCATGTTGGCTGGGTGGAGTTGGGTGTAGAGTCATGTTGGCTGGGTGGGGTTGGGGGTGGAGTCATGTTTATATAACAACATGTCCAGACCAGTAGGGTAGATATAACAACCAGTAGGGTAGACATAACAACCAGTAGGGTAGATATAACAACCAGTAGGGTAGACATAACAACCAGTAGGGTAGATATAACAACCAGTAGGGTAGACATAACAACGAGTAGGGTAGATATAACAACATGTACAGACCAGTAGGATAGATATAACAACATGTACAGACCAGTAGGGTTTATATAACAACATGTACAGACCAGTAGGGTCTATATAACAACATGTACAGACCAGTAGGGTAGAGGGTGAATACGTACAGACCAGTAGGATAGACATAACAACATGTACAGACCAGTAGGATAGACATAACAACCAGTAGGGTAGATATAACAACATGTACAGACCAGTAGGGTTTATATAACAACATGTACAGACCAGTAGGATAGATATAACAACATGTACAGACCAGTAGGGTAGATATAACAACATGTCCAGACCAGTAGGGTTTATATAACAACATGTACAGACCAGTAGGGTTTATATAACAACATGTCCAGACCAGTAGGGTTTATATAACAACATGTCCAGACCAGTAGGGTAGAGGGTGAATACATACAGACACACAGCGGCAGCTGTCCAGACCAGAGGTGATCCTGCTGGCAGATGCGGACCGAGGATCCTATGAGTCTGAAGCCAGGGTTACACTGGTAGACCACGGTGTCTCTGTATCCGAAGTTCTCCCCTATCGCCTGACCGTTCACAATCTGCTCCGGGATACCGCAGTGACCAGCTGGAGAGGGTGGGGTGGGGGGGGGGGGGGGGTGTTAGGGGCAATCAATCAATCAATCAAATGTATTTAGCATATCGACACTTTTTTTTACAACAATATTTACTACGACGTGCAAAGTTAAACTCATGGGGCAAGTCTGAAATGTCCTGTTTCTTACGCAGTCCACTACTAGTGAAAAGTATTGCTTTGTATAGGGAATATGGAGTCCACTACTCTAGTGAAACGTAGTGCTTTGTATAGGGAATATGGAGTCCACTACTCTAGTGAAACGTAGTGCTTTGTATAGGGAATATGGAGTCACTTCAGACACAGTTATGTACAGTCAGACATCTAAGAAAAGAGAAAGCAATGTGTGTCCTCTATATGTCCTCTATGTATCCACTATGTATCCTCTATGCATCCTCTATGTCTCCTCTATATTTCCTCTATATGTCCTCTATATATCCTCTATATGTCCTCTATATATCCTCTATATTTCCTCTATATGTCCTCTATATCCTCTATATGTCCTCTATGTCTCCTCTATATATCCTCTATATGTCCTCTATATATCCTCTATGTATCCTGTATGTATCCTCTATATATCCTCTATGTATCCTCTATGTCTCCTCTATATATCCTCTATATGTCCTCTATGTCTCCTCTATATATCCTCTATGTATCCTCTATGTATCCTCTATATATCTTTTACATACACTTTAGCCAACTACATTTAAACTCAGTTTTTCAAAAATTCCTGACATTTAATCCAAGTAAAAATGATAGTTTTAGGTCAGTTAGGATCGCCACTTTAATTTTAAGAATGTGAAGCGTCAGAATTAATAGTAGGGAGAATGATTTATTTCAGCTTTTATTTCTTTCATCACATTCCCAGTGGGTCAGAAGATGACATACACTCAATTAGTATTCGGTAGTATTGCCTTTAAATGGTTTAACGTTCAAACGCTTCGGGTTTCCTTCCACAAGCTTCCCACAATAAGTTGGGGGAATTATGGCCCATTCCTCTGGACAGAGCTGATGTAATTAAGTCAGGTTTGTAGGCCTCCTTGCTAGCACATGCTTTTTTCAGTTCTGCTTACACATTTTCTACGGGATTGAGGTCAGGGCTTTGTGATGGCCACTCCAATACCTTGACTTTGTTGTCCTTAAGCCATTTTGCCACAACTTTGGAAGTATGCTTGGGGTCATTGTCCATCTGGAAGACCAATTTGCGACCAAGATTTAACTTCCTGACTGATGTCTTGAGATGTTGCTTAAATATATCCACGTAATTTTCCTCCCTCATGATGCCATCTATTTTTGTGAAGTGCACCAGTCCCTCCTGCAGCAAAGCACCCCCACAACATGATGCTGCCACCCCCGTGCTTCACGGTTGTGATGGTGTTCTTCGGTTTGCAAGCTTCCCTTTTTCCTCCAAACATAACGATGGTCATTATGGCCAAACAGCTCTATTTTTGTTTCATCAGACCATTCATCAGACATTTCTCCAAACATACGATTTTGTCCCCATGTACAAGGTCCTTAGATGATGAACCAGATTGTGGAGGTCTACAATGTTGTTTCTGAAGTCTTTTTCTTAACAATTGATTTTTGATTTTCCCACGACGTCAAGCAAAGAGGCACTGAGTTTGAAGGTAGGCCCTGAAATCAGGGTCTGTAGTGATGCCTGAGAAGCACCACTGTGTTGCCGTGACCAGGGTCTGTAGTGATGCCTAAGAAGCAACACTGTGTTGCTGTGACCAGGGTCTGTAGTGATGCCTGAGAAGCAACACTGTGTTGCCGTGACCAGGGTCTGTAGTGATGCCTGAGAAGCAACACTGTGTTGCCGTGAGCAGGGTCTGTAGTGACGCCTGAGAAGCAACACTGCGCCACCCGGGAGCCCCATCGAACCCCATTGAATATATGAACTGTTGAGTTCATATACCACTTGTATTGGTGTGGGAACCAATCCCACTACCACTATGAATGTGTCCTATACTGTACATCTCTCTCTCTCTACCTATCTTCCAAGCCCGTCTCTCCCACTACCACTGTGTCCTATACTGTACATCTCTCTCTCTACCTATCTTCCAAGCCTGTCTCTCCCACTACCACTATGAATGTGT
>NW_025746620.1:75000-80000 GCF_021184085.1 Oncorhynchus gorbuscha | reverse complement strand
TTAATCTCATCTCCCTTCCTACCTGGGCAGCGAGGTATCTTGTTGTGGTTACTCCATGAGTGTGTGTGTTAATCTCATCTCCCTTCCTACCTGGGCAGCGGGGTATCTTGTTGTGGTTGCTCCAGGTGCCGTCAGGCTGGCAGACGGTGGTGGTGAGATCCTTGGATGAGAGCCTGAAGCCGTTGTTGCAGAAGTAGGTTAACCGTGCTGCCACGGAGTAATCAACAGCCTGGACGCCTCCATTCAGCGGCGCAGTGGGCACGCCACACGCCACGGCTAGGGGGAGGAACACACACACAGGGTGACACATGAGTAACCTTTCGGTTACTAGTCCAACTCTCTAACCACTAGGCTGCCCTGCCGCCCCAAGAATTGACTGGTACAGTGAATCAGATTACTGTCACACACATATCACAGTGAACTATGGGAAAGATTACCCATGAACCAGCTGGTACAGTGAATCAGATTACCATCATACACATATCACAGTGAACTATGGGAAAGATTACCCATGAACCAGCTGGTACAGTGAATCAGATTACCATCATACACATATCACAGTGAACTATGGGAAAGATTACCCATGAACCAGCTGGTACAGTGAATCAGATTACTGTTATAAACATATCACAGTGAAGTATGGGAAAGATTACCCATGAACCAGCTGGTACAGTGAATCAGATTACCATCATACACATATCACAGTGAACTATGGGAAAGATTACCCATGAACCAGCTGGTACAGTGAATCAGATTACTGTTATAAACATATCACAGTGAAGTATGGGAAAGATTACCCATGAACCAGCTGGTACAGTGAATCAGATTACTGTTATAAACACATATCACAGTGAACTGGAGTTAAGAGCAGTACAACCGTAACCAGTACACTGTCAAATCAGACAGGTCAGTATTGATGCCTATTAGTGTCGTTAATCTTCAGTTATTTAAAGCATTTCACGGAGGAGCCCGACACACCAGAACATCACATCTCTACAGAACATTAGTGAAACTCCAAAGAACAAAGACTTACAGTCCCAAATTTAGTCCAATCAGAGCAGGTGTTTTCAAATTTAGTCCAATCAGAGCAGGTGTTCTCAAATTTAGTCCAATCAGAGCAGGTGTTCTCAAATTTAGTCCAATCAGAGCAGGTGTTCTCAAATTTAGTCCAATCAGAGCAGGTGTTCTCAAATTTAGTCCAATCAGAGCAGGTGTTCTCAAATTTAGTCCAATCAGAGCAGGTGTTCTCAAATTTAGTCCAATCAGAGCAGGTGTTCTCAACCGTCTTGGGTGCGGGGACACCTTTTGTGATAGTAAATTCATCAGTGTAACACCCCCCCCCCCCTCCCTGTTATTAAATAATCAGAACACAACTTGAGATAAAATAACAAAGGAAGAGTTTTACGATAACCATGGCAGTGTTTGGCTGGACCCACTATGTTCCTGGGCACTGAGGAAGGAACATTTTAAAGGCCCGTCTAACGGCATCGAAGAGAGCATTTATTTTCTTCAGTTTTCCAGCGAATTTACCTGCAATTCTACACATTTTGTCACGGGGTAGAGAGATGTTGTTGTTGCTAGCTAATACCCTGCAATTTTAGAGAAAACTTTGTCGTTTTAAAGCCTTTTAAAGCCTTTGTCACACGCACCGAATACAACACGAATAGCATGAAATGATTACTTACAAGCTTATTTTCCACCATAATTTGCAAATAAATGAATAAAAAAATCCTACAATGTGATTTTCTGGATTTTATTTTGTCTGTCATAGATGAAGTGTACCTATGATGAAAATTACAGGCCTCTCTCATCTTTTAAAGTGGGAGAACTTGCACAATTGGTGGCTGACTAAATACTTACTTTTTGCCCCACTGTATATATATATATATATATATATATATATATATATATCTTAGGACATCCACTTTGTGCATGACACAATACATTTTCCCAACAATTGTTTACAGACAGATTATTTCACTTATAATTTACTGTATCACAATTCCAGTGGATCAGCAGTTTATACACTGAGTTGACTGTGCCATTAAACACCTTGGAAAATTCCAGAAAATGATGTCATGGTTTTAGAAGCTTCTGATAGGCTAATTGACATGATTTGAGTCCATTTGAAGTTTTACCTGCGGATGTATTTCAAGGCCTACCTTCAAACTCAGTGCCTCTTCACTTGACATCATGGGAAAATCTAAAGAAATTTGCCAAGACCTCAGAAAGAAAATGTAGACCTCCACAAGTCTGGTTCATCCTTGGGAGCAATTTCCAAATGGCCCAAGGTACTACGTTCATCTGTATAAACAATAGTACGCAACTATAAACACCATGGGACCACGCAGCCGTCATACCGCTCAGGAAGGAGACGCGTTCTGTCTCTTAGAGATGAATGTACTTTGTGAGAAAAGTGCAAATCAATCCCAGAACAAAAGCAAAGGACCTTCTGAAGATGCTGGAGGAAACAGGTACAAAAGTATCTGTATCCACAGTTAAAATGAGTATCGACATAACCTGAAAGGCTACTCAGCAAGGAAGAAGCTACTGCTCCAAAACCACCATAAAAAAAAGCCAGACTACGGTTTGCAACATGGGAACAAAGATCGTATTTTTTTGAGAAATGTCCTCTGGTCTGATGAAACAAAAATAGAACTGTTTGGCCATAATGACCATTGTTATGTTGGGAGGAAAAAGGGGGAGGTTTACAAGCCGAAGAACACCATCCCAACCGTGAAGCACACCATCCGAAACGTGAAGCACGGGGTTGGCAGCATCATGTTGTGGGGGTGCTTTGCTGCAGGAGGAACAGGTGCACTTCACAAGATAGATGGCATCATGAGGAAGGGAAATGATGTGGATATATTTAAGCAACTTCTCAAGACATCAGTTAAAGCTTGGTCGCAAATGGGTCTTCCAAATGGACAATGACCCCAAGCGTAATTCCAAAGTTGTGGCAAAATGGCTTAAGGACAACAAAGTCAAGATATTGGAGTGGTCATCACAAAGCCCTGGCCTCAATCCTATAGCAAATGTTTGGGCAGAACTGATCCACTTTTTCATTTTCCATTTGTTTTGTCTTTTTTACACGCCTGGTTTCAATTCCCCAATCACTTGTTCATTATTTAAAACTCTGTTCCCCCATGTTTGTTTGTGAGTAATTGTTTGTATGTAATACGGTCCGGTATTGTGGGCTCGCATTATTGCGTTGTATGTGTTTGTATAATACATTTTTTTACTCATATCTGCTGTCCTGCGCCTGACTCCTCCACCACCAGCTCACACAGACTGTATTACAGATGCATTACAACATGTAATTTAAATATATTTTTATTTGGATTTAATGTAATGCAATGGATTGTGGATATAATGGATTTAATGTAATGCAATGGATTGTGGGTATAATGGATTTAATGTAATGCAATGGATTGTGGGTATAATGGATTTAATGTAATGCAATGGATTGTGGATATAATGGATTTAATGTAATGCAATGGATTGTGGATATAATGGATTTAATGTAATGCAATGGATTGTGGGTATAATGGATTTAATGTAATGCAATGGATTGTGGATATAATGGATGTAATAGTTTAAATTGGTGAAGTTAAATGTAAAAAAATAACCTGTTTTTAAACCCCCTTTGCTATGAAGTCTATAAACAAGATCTGGTGCAACCAATTACCTTCAGAAGTCACATAGTTAGTTAAATAAAGTCCACCTGTGTGCAATCTAAGTGTCACATGACAGTTAATATACACCTCTTCTAAAAGGACCCAGAGTCTGCAACACCACTAAGCAACAGGCACCACCAAGCAAGCAGCACCATTAAGACCAAGGAGCTCTCCAAACAGGTCAGGGACAAAGTTGTGGAGAATTACAAATCAGGGTAGGTATATAAAAAAAATATCAGAAACTTTGAACATCCCACGGAGCATCATTAAATCCATTATTAAAAAATGGAAAGAATATGGCAGCACAACAAACCTGGGCTTCCCACAAAAACTCACAAACCGGCCAAGGAGGGCATTAAATCAGAGGCAACAAAAATACCAAATATAACCCTGAAGGAGCTGCAAAGCTCCACAGCGGAGATTGGAGTATCTCTCCATAGGACCACTTTAAGCCATACACTCCACAGAGGCTTTACGGAAGAGTGGCCAGAAAAAAAGCCATTGCTATAGCAAAAGAATAAGCAAACATGCTTGGTGTTTTGCCAAAAGGCATGTGGGAGACTCCCCAAACATATGGATGAAGGTACTCTGGTCAGATGAGACTAAAATGTAGCTTTTTGGCCATCAAAGAAAACGCTATTTCTGGCGCAAATCTAACACATTTCATCACTTGAGAACACCATCCCCACAGTGGAGCACGGTGGTGGCAGCATCATGCTGTGAGGATGTTTTTCATCAGCAGGGACTGGGAAACTGGTCAGAATTGAAGGAATGATGGATGGCGCTAAATACAGGGAAATTATTGAGGGGAAACCAATTTCAGTGTTCCAGAGATTTGAGACTGGGACGGAGGTTCACCTTCCAGCAGGACAATGACCCTAAGCATACTGCTAAAGCAACACTCGAGTGGTTTAACGGGAAACATTTAAATGTCTTGGAATGACCTAGTCAAAGCCCACACCTCAATCCAATTGAGAATCTGCGGTATGACTTAAAGATTGCTGTACACCAGCGGAACCCATCCAACTTGATGGAGCTGAAACAGTTTTGCCTTGAAGAATGGGCAAACATCCCAGTGAATAGATGTGCCAAACTTATAGAGACATACCCCAAGAGACTTGCAGCTGTAATTGCTGCAAACGGTGCCTCTACAAAGTATTGACTTTGGGGGGGTGAACAGTTCTGCACGCTCAATTTTTCCATTTTTTTTGTCTTATTTCTTGTTTGTTTCACAATAAAAAAATATTTTGCATCTTCAAAGTGGTAGGCGTGTTGTGTAAATCAAATGATATGAACTGCCAAAAAAAAATCAATTTTAATTTC
>NW_025746620.1:0-70000 GCF_021184085.1 Oncorhynchus gorbuscha | reverse complement strand
TTGCACCTCACCTTTAAATAAAGGTATATTCTACTACTATCACCTCACCTTTAAATAAAGGTATATTCTACTCTTCTATTGCCTCACTTTAAATAAAGGTATATTCTACTACTCTATTGCCTCACCTTTAAATAAAGGTATATTCTACTACTTCTATTGCCTCACCTTTAAATAAAGGTATATTCTACTACTATCACCTCACCTTTAAATAAAGGTATATTCTACTACTATCACCTCACCTTTAAATAAAGGTATATTCTACTACTCTATCACCTCACCTTTAAATAAAGGTATTTCCTACAACTATCACCTCACCTTTAAATAAAGGAATATTCTACTATGATCACCTCACCTTTAAATAAAGGTATTAGTTGTCATCCAAGTAATTTACATTTGTGACTGGTTGCACTTCCTTCTACAAAGCCTTCTTCATTCCTGAACTAGCTACTTAATAGATGCTAGGCAATTGCCAGCTGCTTGGTAGTCACTATGTAATTAATAGTTACTAGGTAATTAGTTACTAGTTAGTTAAAACTTACTAGCTAATTACTGGTTACTAGGTAGTTAATAGTAATTACTAGTTAATCTGTAGATAATAGTTAATAGGTAATTACTAGCTATTAGGTAGTTCATAGTTACTAGGTAATTGCTAGTTAAATGTAATTACTAGTTATTAGGTAGTTAATATTGACTAGGTGTTAATAGTGACTAGGTAATACTCGTTCATAGGCAAGTACTAGCTACTAGGTAGTTAATAGTTAGTTACCAGATAATGACTAGTTGCTAGACAACTACTAGGTAATAATTGTGTCGAGAATTACGTAGAAATGAATTGGATAGAAGGTTCATGAAGAGCTAATTAACTTACGGTAGTGTAATTTCCTGCAGCTCTATCTTTCTAAAACACCATGCCGTTAGAGATAACGATTTTTAAGAAAATATATATATATAATTTTTGTATTTCCGTCCTTCTACAAAGTTCTTTTCAGACGACAGATCACAGAGACCATAACGTTCATGAATAATCCCCTCCTGGTATCAAGTCATGTATGTAGTGATATCATGTATGTAGTGACTTTATGTATGTAGTGATATCATGTATGTAGTGACTTTATGTATGTAGTGATATCATGTATGTAGTGATATCATGTAGGTAGTGATATCATGTATGTAGTGATATCATGTATGTAGTGATATCATGTATGTAGTGATATCATGTATGTAGTGACATCATGTATGTAGTGATATCATGTATGTAGTGATATCATGTAGGTAGTGATATCATGTATGTAGTGATATCATGTAGGTAGTGATATCATGTATGTAGTGATATCATGTATGTAGTGATATCATGTAGGTAGTGACATCATGTATGTAGTGATATCATGTATGTAGTGATATCATGTATGTAGTGATATCATGTATGTAGTGATATCATGTATGTAGTGATATCATGTAGGTAGTGACATCATGTATGTAGTGATATCATGTATGTAGTGATATCATGTATGTAGTGATATCATGTATGTAGTGATATCATGTATGTAGTGATATCATGTATGTAGTGATATCATGTATGTAGTGATATCATGTAGGTAGTGATATCATGTATGTAGTGATATCATGTATGTAGTGACATCATGTAGGTAGTGATATCATGTATGTAGTGACATCATGTATGTAGTGATATCATGTATGTAGTGATATCATGTATGTAGTGATATCATGTATGTAGTGATATCATGTATGTAGTGACATCATGTATGTAGTGATATCATGTATGTAGTGATATCATGTATGTAGTGACATCATGTATGTAGTGACATCATGTAGGTAGTGATATCATGTATGTAGTGACATCATGTATGTAGTGACATCATGTATGTAGTGATATCATGTATGTAGTGACATCATGTAGGTAGTGATATCATGTATGTAGTGACATCATGTATGTAGTGATATCATGTATGTAGTGACATCATGTATGTAGTGATATCATGTATGTAGTGACATCATGTATGTAGTGATATCATGTATGTAGTGACATCATGTATGTAGTGATATCATGTATGTAGTGACATCATGTATGTAGTGACATCATGTAGTTGTTCATATGGTTTCATTGATGATTGACACTACAACTGTTTCATAGCAGAGAGAATTCATCATTTAGGTCCCACTACCATTATATCCACCTATAGATTAATACATGGTTACACTACCATTATATCCACCTATAGATTAATACATGGTTACACTACCATTATATCCACCTATAGATTAATACATGGTTATTATGTAGGTTACACTACCATTATATCCACCTATAGATGAATACATGGTTATGATTTAGGTTACACTACCATTATATCCACCTATAGATTAATACATGGTTATTATGTAGGTCCCACTACCATTATATCCACCTATAGATTAATACATGGTTACACTACCATTATATCCACCTATAGATTAATACATGGTTATTATGTAGGTCCCACTACCATTATATCCACCTATAGATTAATACATGGTTATTATGTAGGTTACACTACCATTATATTCACCTATAGATTAATACATGGTTACACTACCATTATATTCACCTATAGATTAATACATGGTTATTATGTAGGTCCCACTACCATTATATCCACCTATAGATTAATACATGGTTATTATGTAGGTTACACTACCATTATATTCACCTATAGATTAATACATGGTTACACTACCATTATATCCACCTATAGATTAATACATGGTTATTATGTAGGTCCCACTACCATTATATCCACCTATAGATTAATACATGGTTATTATGTAGGTTACACTACCATTATATTCACCTATAGATTAATACATGGTTACACTACCATTATATTCACCTATAGATTAATACATGGTTACACTACCATTATATCCACCTATAGATTAATACATGGTTATTATGTAGGTTACACTACCATTATATCCACCTATAGATTAATACATGGTCACACTACCATTATATCCACCTATAGATTAATACATGGTTACACTACCATTATATCCACCTATAGATTAATACATGGTCACACTACCATTATATCCACCTATAGATTAATACATGGTTACACTACCATTATATCCACCTATAGATTAATACATGGTTACACTACCATTATATCCACCTATAGATTAATAAATGGTTACACTACCATTATATCCACCTATAGATTAATACATGGTTATTATGTAGGTCCCACTACCATTATATCCACCTATAGATTAATACATGGTTACACTACCATTATATCCACCTATAGATTAATACATGGTTATACTACCATTATATCCACCTATAGATTAATACATGGTTACACTACCATTATATTCACCTATAGATTAATACATGGTTATTATGTAGGTTATACTACCATTATATCCACCTATAGATTAATACATGGTTATTATGTAGGTTATACTACCATTATATCCACCTATAGATTAATTCATGGTTACACTACCATTATATTCACCTATAGATTAATACATGATTATATCCACCTATAGATTAATGCATGGTTATACTACCATTATATCCACCTATAGATTAATACATGGTTATTATGTAGGTTACACTACCATTATATCCACCTATAGATTAATACATGGTTATTATGTAGGTTACACTACCATTATATCCACCTATAGATTAATACATGGTTATTATGTAGGTTATACTACCATTATATCCACCTATAGATTAATACATGGTTATTATGTAGGTTATACTACCATTATATCCACCTATAAATTAATTCATGGTTATGATTTAGGTCACACTACCATTATATCCACCTATAGATTAATACATGGTTATTATGTAGGTCACACTACCATTATATTCACCTATAGTTCTGAAATAAAGTACAAGACATTTTGTTCCTCCCACCTGATTACACAGTGTTGTTTAACCCCTAATAGTCTCTTGTCCATGATATTTACCATTTTAGATAGAAACAACATGCTCCATGTAGCTTTTTGATTCTGTTTTAGGACACCTGGGGGTATTAGAAACAACATGCTCCATGTAGCTTTTTGATTCTGTTTTAGGACACCTGGAGGTATTAGAAACAACATGCTCCATTACCATTACATGCACCTATAGATGGGAAAGGTATAAGGTATTCTCTTGTTCCCTTCTCTTACATTTCATTATGTCCTCCCACAGAGTTGTTTAAATAGTAGAGTCAAATATAGTAGAGTAGAATAGAATACAGTAGAATACAATAGAGCATAATATAGTAGAATAGAGTAGAGTAGAATAGAGTAGAATAGAATAGAGTAGAGTATAATATAATAGAGTAGAATAGAGTAGAATATAGTAGAATATAGTAGAATAGAGTAGAATACAATAGAGTAGAGTAGAATATAGTGGAATAGAGTAGAATAGAGTAGAGTAGAATAGAATAGAATAGAGTATAGTAGAGTAGAATAGAGTAGAATAGAGTAGGTTAGAATAGAGTAGAATAGAGTAGAATAGAGTAGAATAGAGTAGAATATAATGGAGTAGAATATAATAGAGTAGAGTATAATACAGTAGAATAGAGAAGAGTAGAATAGAGTAGAATAGAGTAGAGGAGAGTAGAATTGAGTAGAATAAAGTACATTAGAGTAGAGTAGAAAATAGTAGATTTAGAATAGAGTAGAATAGAATAGAGTAGAGTAGAATATAGTAGAATAGAATATAGTAGAATAGAATATAGTAGAATAGAGTAGAGTAGAATAGAGTAGAATGGAATAGAGTAGAGTAGAGTATAATAGAATAGAGTAGAGTAGAGTAGAGTAGATTTAGAATATAGTAGAACAGAGTACATTAGAGTAGAGTACATTTAGAATAGAGTAGAGTAGAGTAGAATAGAATATAGTAGAGTAGAATATAGAAGAGTGGAATATAGTAGAATAGAGTAGAGTAAAGTATAGTAGAATATAGTATAGCACAGTAGAATAGAGTAGAGTAAAGTATAATAGAGTAGAGTATAATAGAGTAGATTATAATAGAGTAGAGTATAATATAGTAGAGTAGAATAGAGTAGAGTAGAACAGAGTAGAGTAGAATAGAATATAGTAGAGTAGAGTAGAATAGAATAGAATATAATATAGTAGAATAGAGTAGAGCAGAATATAGTAGAGTAGAGTAGAATATAGTAGAGTAGAATAGAGAAGAGTAGAGTATACTATATAGTAGTGTAGAGTATAATATAGTAGAATAGAATAGAGTAGAACTTCATTGATGACAACTTGGTAAATTGTTTGATCACCACAAGCATCAACAATGATTACATACTACTTAAATACAACACACTACTTAAATACAACACACTACTTAAATACAACACACTACTTAAATACAACACACTACTTAAATACAACACACTACTTAAATACAACACACTACTTAAATACAACTTACTACTTAAATACAACACACTACTTAAATACAACACACTACTTAAATACAACACACTACTTAAATACAACACACTACTTAAATACACACTACTTAAATACAACACACTACTTAAATACAACATACTACTTAAATACAACACACTACTTAAATACACACTACTTAAATACAACACACTACTTAAATACAACACACTACTTACAACACACTACTATACAACACACTACTTAAATACAACACACTACTATACAACACACTACTTACAACACACTACTATACAACACACTACTTAAATACAACACACTACTTAAATACAACACACTACTTAAAGACACCTGCACCGTAGGAGCTATAAGAGAAAGACAACACACTACTTAAAGACACCTGCACCTTAGGAGCTATAAGAGAAAGACAACACACTACTTAAAGACAGCACACTACTTAAAGACACCTGCACCGTAGGAGCTATAAGAGAAAGACAACACACTGCTTAAAGACACCTGCACCGTAGGAGCTATAAGAGAAAGACAACCATTAACGATCTGTTCCTCTCTAGTTACCACCTTAGGAGCTCCTTTTGGTTGTGGGTGACTAGATTAGTATTGTATTGTCAATTATTTGTCAGGTTGCTCTCCACGATCTTTGCAGTTATTACTATATCGTCACAGCTTCGGCATAATGGACCTGTCTGTGCTCGTTGAACAGACAGTGGTGTTAACGATACATTGTTTCAGAACAGAGCAGAACAGAATGACATGACACCTTCTACAATGGGTGGTTCCCAGGGTAACAAAGAACCCAATTAGGTGAACGGAACACAACAACGCTGTTTACGGAACACGACACAGGAAAAAGGGGTTCCGTGTGTCAAATGGCACCCTATTCCCTGTTTAGTGCACTACTTTTGACCGGGGCCCATAGGAAGTAGTGCACTACCTAGGGAATAAGGGTGCCATTTTGGGAGGCGTACACTGACACAGACAGCTTGGTAATCAGGAAGGAAGTTAGCTAGCCAGAGTCATCAGGTGGTGGAATTGACAGAACAAAAGATGATTGATTTCTGCTCTGTTTCTGCTCAACAGAACATTCTCCTCAATCACAAGTTCAGCTACTGACATGGGGCTGAAGAGAGACCTTCAGACTAGCTACTCTCTGTGATAGGGGCCGAAGAGAGACCGTCAGACTAGCTACTCTCCACAGGACTCTACCCACAGCGCTCTACCCACAAGGCTCCATCCACAGGGCTCTACCCACAGGGCTCTGGTCAAAAGTAGTGCACACTATAGAGAACATGGTGCCTTTTGGAACAAATGTCAGCCAGCCAGCCAGCCAGGAAGCCAGCCACCCAGCAAGCCAGCCAGCCACCCAGCCAGCCAGCCAGCCAGGAAGCCAGCCACCCAGCAAGCCAGCCAGCCACCCAGCCAGCCAGCCAGCCAGCCAGGAAGCCAGCCACCCAGCAAGCCAGCCACCCACCCAGCCAGCCAGGAAGCCAGCCAGCCACCCAGCCAGCCAGCCAGCCAACCACCCAGCCACCCACCCAGTAGACACAGTGCTCGGAGCTCTTACCTTGACATGCAGGTACCGTTGAGTCCCAGGTATAATACCCAAAGGCCGTCTTCTTACAGACAGCTGTGGCCTTTCCAATAAGCCGGTAGCCCCGGTCACAGCCCCAACGCACCACACTGTTGAGATGCCCTCCTGTCTGGCTCACTACAAAACCCTGCTGGGGGGAGTCTGGAGTACTGCAGTACATTGCTGAGGAGAGGGAGAGGGAGAGGGAGAGGGAGAGGGAGAGGGAGAGGGAGAGGGAGAGGGAGAGGGAGAGGGAGAGGGAGAGGGAGAGGGAGAGGGAGAGGGAGAGGGGGTATACAGCAATTACAAATGTTTGCTTGACTTTGATGTTAAATTGTTATTTACAGAAACATGTTAAAAATACATTATATTAATGAGATAATGAGAGAGATGGAGAGTCACATCTCTACAACATGGTGGATGTTACTGCTGTGGACTGAGGAGGAGAGTCAGGTCTCTATAACATGGTGGACATTACTGCTGTAGACTGAGGAGGAGAGTCAGGTCTCTACAACATGGTGGACATTACTGCTGTAGACTGAGGAGAGTCAGGTCTCTACAACATGGTGGACATTACTGCTGTAGACTGAGGAGGAGAGTCAGGTCTCTACAACATGGTGGATGTTACTGCTGTAGACTGAGGAGGAGAGTCAGGTCTCTACAACATGGTGGATGTTACTGCTGTAGACTGAGGAGGAGAGTCAGGTCTCTACAACATGGTGGACATTACTGCTGTAGACTGAGGAGAGTCAGGTCTCTACAATATGGTGAATGTTACTGCTGTAGACTGAGGAGGAGAGTCAGGTCTCTACAACATGGTGGATGTTACTGCTGTAGACTGAGGAGGAGAGTCAGGTCTCTACAACATGGTGGATGTTACTGCTGTAGACTGAGGAGGAGAGTCAGGTCTCTACAACATGGTGGACATTACTGCTGTAGACTGAGGAGGAGAGTCAGGTCTCTACAACATGGTGGACATTACTGCTGTAGACTGAGGAGAGTCAGGTCTCTACAACATGGTGGACATTACTGCTGTAGACTGAGGAGAGTCAGGTCTCTACAACATGGTGGACATTACTGCTGTAGACTGAGGAGGAGAGTCAGGTCTCTACAACATGGTGGACATTACTGCTGTAGACTGAGGAGAGTCAGGTCTCTACAACATGGTGGACATTACTGCTGTAGACTGAGGAGAGTCAGGTCTCTACAACATGGTGGACATTACTGCTGTAGACTGAGGAGAGTCAGGTCTCTACAACATGGTGGACATTACTGCTGTAGACTGAGGAGAGTCAGGTCTCTACAACATGGTGGACATTACTGCTGTAGACTGAGGAGGAGAGTCAGGTCTCTACAACATGGTGGACATTACTGCTGTAGACTGTAGACAACATGGTGGACATTACTGCTGGACTGAGGAGAGTCAGGTCTCTACAACATGGTGGACATTACTGCTGTAGACTGAGGAGAGTCAGGTCTCTACAACATGGTGGACATTACTGCTGTAGACTGAGGAGAGTCAGGTCTCTACAACATGGTGGATGTTACTGCTGTAGACTGAGGAGGAGAGTCAGGTCTCTACAACATGGTGGACATTACTGCTGTAGACTGAGGAGAGTCACATCTCTACAACATGGTGGACGTTACTGCTGTAGACTGAGGAGAGTCAGGTCTCTACAACATGGTGGACATTACTGCTGTAGACTGAGGAGAGTCAGGTCTCTACAACATGGTGGACGTTACTGCTGTAGACTGAGGAGAGTCAGGTCTCTTCAACATGGTGGACATTACTGCTGTAGACTGAGGAGGAGAGTCAGGTCTCTACAACATGGTGGACATTACTGCTGTAGACTGAGGAGGAGAGTCAGGTCTCTACAACATGGTGGACGTTACTGCTGTAGACTGAGGAGGAGAGTCAGGTCTCTACAACATGGTGGACGTTACTGCTGTAGACTGAGGAGGAGAGTCAGGTCTCTACAACATGGTGGACATTACTGCTGTAGACTGAGGAGGAGAGTCAGGTCTCTACAACATGGTGGACATTACTGCTGTAGACTGAGGAGAGTCAGGTCTCTACAACATGGTGGACATTACTGCTGTAGACTGAGGAGAGTCAGGTCTCTACAACATGGTGGACATTACTGCTGTAGACTGAGGAGGAGAGTCAGGTCTCTACAACATGGTGGACATTACTGCTGTAGACTGAGGAGAGTCAGGTCTCTACAACATGGTGGACATTACTGTGGACATTACTGCTGTAGACTGAGGAGGAGAGTCAGGTCTCTACAACATGGTGGACATTACTGCTGTAGACTGAGGAGGAGTCAGGTCTCTACAACATGGTGGACATTACTGCTGTAGACTGAGGAGAGTCAGGTCTCTACAACATGGTGGACATTACTGCTGTAGACTGAGGAGGAGAGTCAGGTCTCTACAACATGGTGGACATTACTGCTGTAGACTGAGGAGGAGAGTCAGGTCTCTACAACATGGTGGACATTACTGCTGTAGACTGAGGAGGAGAGTCAGGTCTCTACAACATGGTCTCTACAACATGGTGGACATTACTGCTGTAGACTGAGGGAGGAGAGTCAGGTCTCTACAACATGGTGGACATTACTGCTGTAGACTGGAGGAGAGTCAGGTCTCTTCAACATGGTGGACATTACTGCTGTAGACTGAGGAGAGTCAGAGGTGGACATTACTGAACATGGTGGACATTACTGCTGTAGACTGAGGAGGAGAGTCAGGTCTCTACAACATGGTGGACATTACTGCTGTAGACTGAGGAGAGTCAGGTCTCTACAACATGGTGGACATTACTGCTGTAGACTGAGGAGGAGAGTCAGGTCTCTACAACATGGTGGACATTACTGCTGTAGACTGAGGAGGAGAGTCAGGTCTCTACAACATGGTGGACATTACTGCTGTAGACTGAGGAGAGTCAGGTCTCTACAACATGGTGGATGTTACTGCTGTAGACTGAGGAGGAGAGTCAGGTCTCTACAACATGGTGGATGTTACTGCTGTAGACTGAGGAGAGTCAGGTCTCTACAACATGGTGGACGTTACTGCTGTAGACTGAGGGGAGTCAGGTCTCTACAACATGGTGGACATTACTGCTGTAGACTGAGGGGAGTCAGGTCTCTACAACATGGTGGACATTACTGCTGTAGACTGAGGAGAGTCAGGTCTCTTCAACATGGTGGACATTACTGCTGTAGACTGAGGAGGAGAGACAGGTCTCTACAACATGGTGGACGTTACTGCTGTAGACTGAGGAGGAGAGTCAGGTCTCTACAACATGGTGGATGTTACTGCTGTAGACTGAGGAAGAGAGTCAGGTCTCTACAACATGGTAGATGTCAACACTGTACCCACTGAGCTGAGCAGTCACTTTAAAACATGAGCCACAAGATTCAATTGTTTTTATTTTTAAGTTTACGCAAATCATCAATGGCCCATAGGCACACATATTCAATTTGCTTTCTCACAAAAAAAACTATATTGTGCATCCTGATACCAGCGACAGTTATTTGTTTGGACGAGGTTGTTTAAACCATCATTTCACACTCAAACAAGAACACCAGACAGATTCCATGTAAACACACAGCAGCCAATCAGAGGCTGCAACCTGCAGAAAGGAATGGAATGCGTCTCAACTAACTCCATCTGTCTACAACTAGAGCAAATCTCAGGCTACGTTCCACATGATACCCTATGTACCCTCCTCGGTCTCAGCTAACCCTGATGTGCTGTTTAAATTGGTTGCAACAGTCTCTCTCTCTCTCTCTCTCTCTCCCTCTCCCTCTCCCCCTCTCTCCCCCTCTCCCCCACTCTCTCTCTCCACCTCTCCCCCTCTCTCCCCCACTCTCTCTCTCTCTCTCTCTCTCTCTCCCCCCACTCTCTCTCTCTCTCCCCCACTCTCTCTTTCTCTCACCCTCTCCCTCTCCCCCTCTCCCCCCTCTCCTCTCCCCACTCTCTCTCTCCACCTCTCCCCCTCTCCCCCCACTCTCTCTCTCTCTCCCTCTCTCTCCCCCTCTCTCTCTCTCTCTCTCTCCCTCTCTCTCTCTCTCTCGCTCTCTCTCCCCCACTCTCTCTCTCTCTCTCTCTCTCTCTCTCTCTCTCTCTCTCTCTCTCTCTCTCTCTCTCTCTCTCTCTCTCTCTCTCTCTCTCTCTCTCTCTCTCTCTCTCTCTCTCTCTCCCTCTCTCTCTCTCTCTCGTAAATGATGATGCATTAGCAGCATACAAATATGGACACACATAGACATACAGTGGTTACATAGACCACCATACAGAGCAGTACATTACAACACAACAAAAGATAAATCAATAAATCAAATCACATTTTATTGGTCAATTTACCCCACTCTCCCCTATACACGTGTTTATTGGTCAATTTACCCTACTCTCCCCTATACACGTGTTTATTGGTCAATTTACCCCACTCTCCCCTATACACGTGTTTATTGGTCAATTTACCCCACTCTCCCCTATACACGTGTTTATTGGTCAATTTACCCCACTCTCCCCTATACACGTGTTTATTGGTCAATTTACCCCACTCTCCCCTATACACGTGTTTATTGGTCAATTTACCCCACTCTCCCCTATACACGTGTTTATTGGTCAATTTACCCCACTCTCCCCTATACACGTGTTTATTGGTCAATTTACCCCACTCTCCCCTATACACGTGTTTATTGGTCAATTTACCCCACTCTCCCTATACACGTGTTTATTGGTCAATTTACCCCACTCTCCCCTATACACGTGTTTATTGGTCAATTTACCCCACTCTCCCCTATACACGTGTTTATTGGTCAATTTACCCCACTCTCCCCTATACACGTGTTTATTGGTCAATTTACCCCACTCTCCCCTATACACGTGTTTATTGGTCAATTTACCCCACTCTCCCCTATACACGTGTTTATTGGTCAATTTACCCCACTCTCCCCTATACACGTGTTTATTGGTCAATTTACCCCACTCTCCCCTATACACGTGTTTATTGGTCAATTTACCCCACTCTCCCCTATACACGTGTTTATTGGTCAATTTACCCCACTCTCCCCTATACACGTGTTTATTGGTCAATTTACCCCACTCTCCCCTATACACGTGTTTATTGGTCAATTTACCCCACTCTCCCTATACACGTGTTTATTGGTCAATTTACCCCACTCTCCCCTATACACGTGTTTATTGGTCAATTTACCCCACTCTCCCCTATACACGTGTTTATTGGTCAATTTACCCCACTCTCCCCTATACACGTGTTTATTGGTCAATTTACCCCACTCTCCCCTATACACGTGTTTATTGGTCAATTTACCCGTACTTCCCTATACACGTGTTTATTGGTCAATTTACCCCACTCTCCCCTATACACGTGTTTATTGGTCAAATTCTAGCCCAACAATCTCCCCTATACAACAAATTTATTGGTCAATTTACCCCACTCTCCCTAAACAAAAGTGTTTATTGGTCAATTTACCCCATCTCCCCTAAACGTGTTTATTGGTCAATTTACAGACTCTCCCCTATACACGTGTTTATTGGTCAATTTAACCCAGTCTCCCCTACACGTGTTTATTGGTCAATTTACCCCACTCTCCCCTATACACGTGTTTATTGGTCAATTTAACCCAGTCTCCCCTATACACGTGTTTATTGGTCAATTTACTAGACTCTCCCTATACACGTGTTTATTGAACACAGTATATACCCCACTCTCCCCTATAACGTGTTTATTGGTCAATTTACCCCACTCTCCCTATACACGTGTTTATTGGTCAATTTACCCCACTCTCCTATACACGTGTTTATTGGTCAATTTAACCCACTCTCCCCATATACACGTGAGTAATGCATAGACCCAGATACACGTGTTTATTGAACAATTTATATCTCCCTATACACGTGTTTATTGGTCAATTTACCCCACTAAGATACAGTGTTTATTGGTCAATTTAACCCAGTAAATACACGTGTTTATTGGTCAATTTACCCCACTCTCCCCTATACAGTGTTTATTGGTCAATTTTACCCATATAGATGTGTTTATTGGTCAATTTAGACTCCCCCTATACACGTGTTTATTGGTCAATTTAACCCAGTCTCCCTATACACGTGTTTATTGGTCAATTTACCCCACTCTCCCTAAGACACGTGTTTATTGGTCAATTTAACACTCTCCCCTATACACGTGTTTATTGGTCAATTTACCCCACTCTCCCTATAATAGAACACAGTTATACATATGTTAAAGTAATGCATAACTAAGATTACATTTAAGTCATTTAGAAGACGCTCTTATCCATATGATTACAAATTCTAGCTCCAACAATTCAGTAATATCTAACAAATAATATCTCACAATTTCACAACACACACAAATCTAAAAGATAAATTGGAATTAGAATACAGTAAATACATTTGAGATGAGTAATGCATAGACTAAGATACAATAGAATAGAACACAGTATATACATATGACATGAGTAATGCATAGACTAAGATACAGTAGAATAGAACACAGTATATACATATGAGATGAGTAATGCATAGACTAAGATACAGTAGAATAGAACACAGTATATACATATGAGATGAGTAATGCATAGACTAAGATACAGTAGAATAGAACACAGTATATACATATGAGATGAGTAATGCATAGACTAAGATACAGTAGAATAGAACACAGTATATACATATGAGATGAGTAATGCATAGACTAAGATACAGTAGAATAGAACACAGTATATACATATGAGATGAGTAATGCATAGACTAAGATACAGTAGAATAGAACACAGTATATACATATGAGATGAGTAATGCATAGACTAAGATACAGTAGAATAGAACACAGTATATACATATGAGATGAGTAATGCATAGACTAAGATACAGTAGAATAGAACACAGTATATACATATGAGATGAGTAATGCATAGACTAAGATACAGTAGAATAGAACACAGTATATACATATGATATGAGTAATGCATAGACTAAGATACAGTAGAATAGAACACAGTATATACATATGAGATGAGTAATGCATAGACTAAGATACAGTAGAATAGAACACAGTATATACATATGAGATGAGTAATGCATAGACTAAGATACAGTAGAATAGAACACAGTATATACATATGATATGAGTAATGCATAGACTAAGATACAGTAGAATAGAACACAGTATATACATATGAGATGAGTAATGCAACATATATATACACATTATTAAAGTGGCCAGTGTTTCAGTATTAAAGTGGCCAGTGTTTCAGTATTAAAGTGGCCAGTGTTTCAGTATTAAAGTGGCCAGTGTTTCAGTATTAAAGTGGCCAGTGTTTCAGTATTAAAGTGGCCAGTGTTTTAGTATTAAAGTGGCTAGTGTTTTAGTATTAAAGTGGCCAGTGTTTCAGTATTAAAGTGGCTAGTGTTTCAGTATTAAAGTGGCCAGTGTTTCATTATTAAAGTGGCCAGTGTTTCAGTATTAAAGTGGCCAGTGTTTCAGTATTAAAGTGGCCAGTGTTTCAGTATTAAAGTGGCCAGTGTTTCAGTATTAAAGTGGCCAGTGTTTCAGTATTAAAGTGGCTAGTGTTTTAGTATTAAAGTGGCCAATGTTTCAGTATTAAAGTGGCCAGTGTTTCAGTATTAAAGTGGCCAGTGTTTCAGTATTAAAGTGGCCAGTGTTTCAGTATTAAAGTGGCCAGTGTTTCAGTATTAAAGTGGACAGTGTTTCAGTATTAAAGTGGCCAGTGTTTCAGTATTAAAGTGGCTAGTGTTTTAGTATTAAAGTGGCCAGTGTTTCAGTATTAAAGTGGCTAGTGTTTCAGTATTAAAGTGGCCAGTGTTTCAGTATTAAAGTGGCCAGTGTTTCAGTATTAAAGTGGCCAGTGTTTCAGTATTAAAGTGGCCAGTGTTTCAGTATTAAAGTGGCCAGTGTTTTAGTATTAAAGTGGTGTTTCCAGTGTTTTAGTATTAAAGTGGCCAGTGTTTCAGTATTAAAGTGGCCAGTGTTTCAGTATTAAAGTGGCTAGTGTTTCAGTATTAAAGTGGCTAGTGTTTCAGTATTAAAGTGGCCAGTGTTTCAGTATTAAAGTGGCCAGTGTTTCAGTATTAAAGTGGCTAGTGTTTCAGTATTAAAGTGGCTAGTGTTTCAGTATTAAAGTGGCCAGTGTTTCAGTATTAAAGTGGCCAGTGTTTTAGTATTAAAGTGGCCAGTGTTTCAGTATTAAAGTGGCCAGTGTTTCAGTATTAAAGTGGCCAGTGTTTTAGTATTAAAGTGGCCAGTGTTTCAGTATTAAAGTGGCCAGTGTTTCAGTATTAAAGTGGCCAGTGTTTCAGTATTAAAGTGGCCAGTGTTTTAGTATTAAAGTGGCCAGTGTTTCAGTATTAAAGTGGCCAGTGTTTCAGTATTAAAGTGGCCAGTAGTTTTAGTATTAAAGTGGCCAGTGTTTCAGTATTAAAGTGGCCAGTGTTTCAGTATTAAAGTGGCCAGTGTTTTAGTATTAAAGTGGCCAGTGTTTCAGTATTAAAGTGGCCAGTGTTTCAGTATTAAAGTGGCCAGTGTTTTAGTATTAAAGTGGCCAGTGTTTCAGTATTAAAGTGGCCAGTGTTTCAGTATTAAAGTGGCCAGTGTTTCAGTATTAAAGTGGCTAGTGTTTTAGTATTAAAGTGGCCAGTGTTTCAGTATTAAAGTGGCCAGTGTTTCATTATTAAAGTGGCCAGTGTTTCAGTATTAAAGTGGCCAGTGTTTCAGTATTAAAGTGGCCAGTGTTTCAGTATTAAAGTGGCCAGTGTTTTAGTATTAAAGTGGCTAGTGTTTCAGTATTAAAGTGGCCAGTGTTTCAGTATTAAAGTGGCTAGTGTTTCAGTATTAAAGTGGCCAGTGTTTTAGTATTAAAGTGGCTAGTGTTTCAGTATTAAAGTGGCCAGTGTTTCAGTATTAAAGTGGCCAGTGTTTCAGTATTAAAGTGGCCAGTGTTTCATCACAACACAGTGATGATGCTGATGGCTAGACAAGTTCCTGTTCTGTAAGGAATTAGTAGGGAATGCTACAGGCTCGTTTGTTTTCGGTAATGGGGCCCACGTATGGACGGGGCCCAGGGATGGACGGGGCCTAGGGATGGACGAGGCCTAGGGATGGACGGGGCCCAGGGATGGACGGGGCCTAGGGATGGACGGGGCCTAGGGATGGACGGGGCCCAGGGATGGACTGGACCTCGGGATGGACCTAGGGATGGACGAGGCCTAGGGATGGACGAGGCGTAGGGATGGACGGGCCCAGGGATGGACGGGGCCTAGGGATGGATGGGGCCTAGGGATGGACGGGGCCCAGGGATGGACGGGACCTCGGGATGGACCTAGGGATGGACGAGGCCTAGGGATGGACGGGGCCTAGGGATGGACGGGGCCTAGGGATGGACGGGGCCTAGGGATGGACGGGGCCCAGGGATGGACGGGGCCTAGGGATGGACGGGGCCTAGGGATGGACGGGTCCTAGGGATGGACGGGGCCTAGGGATGGACGGGGCCTAGGGATGGATGGGGCCTAGGGATGGACGGGGCCTAGGGATGGACGGGGCCCAGGGATGGACGGGGCCCAGGGATGGACGGGGCCCAGGGATGGACGGGGCCTAGGGATGGACGGGGCCCAGGGATGGACGGGGCCCAGGGATGGACGGGGCCTAGGGATGGACTGGGAATAGAATATATATATATTGTATTTACTTTGCCACCATGGCCTTTTTTGCCTTTACCTCCCTTCTCACCTCATTTGCTCACATTGTATATAGACTCGTTTCTACTGTATTATTGATTGTATGTTTGTTTTACTCCATGTGTAACTCTGTGTCGTTGTATCTGTCAAACTGCTTTGCTTTATCTTGGCCAGGTCACAATTGTAAATGAGAACTTGTTCTCAACTTGCCCACCTGGTTAAATAAAGGTGAAATAAAATTTAAATAAAAAAAATGTTTTTGTCCAGAACTGCCCAATGGCCAGTCTATTTCTGGTAGGGGCCCTGTACCATGACGTTAATGACTCCTATTGGTTGTGTAGTATAGCGGGGTGGATGAAGACATGCTGGGTGAAGGAAAGTCATTATTAACAGGATACATACTTTGATACTCACCCACATATCTGACGTGGAAGCCCTTCCTGTTGGTGCCGTGGTCAGACGACCAGCGCAGAAGCAACTGATGACCAGAGGTCGTGAGGTTAAAGGGCGTGGTGATGTCACCGCTGAGGGACGCCAGGCTCTGGCTGTAGATGTTAGGACCTGTTAGGACAGAGACACAGAGAAATGTTAGGACCTGTTAGGACCTATTAGGACAGAGACACAGAGAGATGTTAGGACCTATTAGGACCTGTTAGGACAGAGTAGTGTATAATATGTACTGTATAACATGTACTGTAAAACATGTAGTATGTGTAAATATGTACTGTATAACATGTACTGTAAAACATGTAGTGTATAATATGTACTGTATAACATGTACTGTAAAACATGTAGTGTATAATATGTACTGTATAACATGTACTGTAAAACATGTAGTGTATAATATGTACTGTATAACATGTACTGTAAAATATGTACTGTGTAGTGTATTACATGTACTGTGTAGTGTATTACATGTACAGTGTAGTGTATTACATGTACTGTGTAGTGTATTACATGTACTGTGTAGTGTAGTACATGTACTGTGTAGTGTATTACATGTACTGTGTACTGTATAACATGTACTGTGTAGTGTATAACATGTACTGTGTAGTGTATAACATGTACTGTGTAGTGTATTACATGTACTGTGTAGTGTATTACATGTACTGTGTAGTGTATTACATGTACTGTGTAGTGTATTACATGCACTGTGTAGTGTATAACATGTACTGTGTAGTGTATTACATGTACTGTGTAGTGTATTACATGTACTGTGTAGTGTATTACATGTACTGTGTAGTGTAGTACATGTACTGTGTAGTGTATTACATGTACTGTGTAGTGTATTACATGTACTGTGTAGTGTAGTACATGTACTGTGTAGTGTATTACATGTACTGTGTAACCACACTTGTTGGCTGGTTAGCTCCTCTATTGGAATTCAAAGCGCGATTCGTTGTATTCGTTCGACCTTGCAGTGGCTGGATTTATTCATCTTTAAGTAGTCAATTACACTGGCAAATAGCCATATTGCTTTGACTCAGACCTCAATAAAGTAGGGTTGACTCATTTTTACAATCTTCGTAAATAATGTTCCCTCTAAACTAAACGTCGCGCTTGCCTGGCGGTGCGCCCTCTTGCAGGACTGATGCGCAGAAGCAAAGCCAGGCGGCACAGAGTTCCAACTTCGCTGAGTTCGCCCAATTAGTTTACACTATATATTGTAGATCAACGTTTTATGTTTTATTTTTTATGAATCAGCATTATATCAGCCCATTTGCAATGCAACAAACCAAACCAAATTTAACTTTGCAAGATTGAGCCTGGGATTTCGTTGTAGGCAGAGCCAGAGAGCAACGGACTAGAAGGATATTGGGGATGAGGTCTTTCAATCACCGGGCGAGTGTCTGCGCTTTTCAGATCAGAGCGCCGTGTGTGTGTATATGTATGCCATTTAGCAGACGCTTTTATCCAAAGCGACTTACAGTCATGTGTGCATACATTCTACGTATGGGTGGTCCCGGGTATCGAACCCACTACCCTGGCGTTACAAGCGCCATGCTCTACCAACTGAGCTACAGAAGGACCACTGTATGTATGTATGTATGTATGTATGTATGTATGTATGTATGTATGTATGTATGTATGTATGTATGTATGTATGTATGTATGTATGTATGTATGTATGTATGTATGTATGTATGTATGTATGTATGTATGTATGTATGTATGTATGTATGTATGTATGTATGTATGTATGTATGTATGTATGTAGATAGTCTTTGTCATTTAGCGAGTTGGTAGCCCAGTTATAGAGAAGTATCGGTCAACAATGGGGAGTTACAGCTTCCCTACCGGAACACAAAACGTGTCGGCTACATCATCTGCTGTCGTGAAAAGCCAGTCAGGTAAAACACAATTAAAGGGGCAGTATTGTATTTTGAGACAGGCTTGAATGTGCAAATGAACCAATAGTCAGAGGGGTACAGTGTCTAATTCCCTGTATGGTGATAATAATATATACATTTTTTAAGTGGTTTCTTGTATCATATAACACAATACAATGCCATTTACATTCACCTATTTGGCCCATGGTCGTACAGACTAATACATACAATCATGAATTCATGTCAAAGTCCTTCACAATGAAAAAACGTTTTTAGAAGTCTCATACACTGTGGACTGGCACTGAACACTGCATGTAGGTTACTGTGGACTGGCACTGAACACTGCATGTAGGTTACTGTGGACTGGCACTGAACACTGCATGTAGGTTACTGTAGGCTGGTACTGAACACTGCCTGTAGGTTACTGTGGACTGGCACTGAACACTGCATGTAGGTTACTGTAGGCTGGCACTGAACACTGCATGTAGGTTACTGTAGGCCGGTACTGAACACTGCATGTAGGTTACTGTAGGCCGGTACGGAACACTGCATGTAGGTTACTGTAGGCCGGTACTGAACACTGCATGTAGGTTACTGTGGACTGGCACTGAACACTGCATGTAGGTTACTGTAGGCTGGCACTGAACACTGCATGTAGGTTACTGTAGGCTGGTACTGAACACTGCATGTAGGTTACTGTGGACTGGCACTGAACACTGCATGTAGGTTACTGTAGGCTGGTACTGAACACTGCATGTAGGTTACTGTAGGCTGGCACTGAACACTGCATGTAGGTTACTGTAGGCTGGCACTGAACACTGCATGTAGGTTACTGTAGGCCGGTACTGAACACTGCATGTAGGTTACTGTAGGCCGGTACGGAACACTGCATGTAGGTTACTGTAGGCTGGTACTGAACACTGCATGTAGGTTACTGTGGACTGGCACTGAACACTGCATGTAGGTTACTGTAGGCTGGCACTGAACACTGCATGTAGGTTACTGTAGGCTGGTACTGAACACTGCATGTAGGTTACTGTGGACTGGCACTGAACACTGCATGTAGGTTACTGTAGGCTGGTACTGAACACTGCATGTAGGTTACTGTAGGCTGGCACTGAACACTGCATGTAGGTTACTGTAGGCTGGCACTGAACACTGCATGTAGGTTACTGTAGGCTGGCACTGAACACTGCATGTAGGTTACTGTAGGCTGGCACTGAACACTGCATGTAGGTTACTGTAGGCTGGCACTGAACACTGCATGTAGGTTACTGTAGGCTGGCACTGAACACTGCATGTAGGTTACTGTAGGCTGGCACTGAACACTGCATGTAGGTTACTGTAGGCTGGCACTGAACACTGCATGTAGGTTACTGTAGGCTGGCACTGAACACTGCATGTAGGTTACTGTAGGCTGGCACTGAACACTGCATGTAGGTTACTGTAGGCTGGCACACTGAACACTGCATGTATGGTTACTGTAGGCTGGCACTGAACACTGCATGTAGGTTACTGTAGGCTGGCACTGAACACTGCATGTAGGTTACTGTAGGCTGGCACTGAACACTGCATGTAGGTTACTGTAGGCTGGCACTGAACACTGCATGTAGGTTACTGTGGACTGGCACTGAACACTGCATGTAGGTTACTGTAGGCTGGCACTGAACACTGCATGTAGGTTACTGTGGACTGGCACTGAACACTGCATGTAGGTTACTGTGGACTGGCACTGAACACTGCATGTAGGTTACTGTAGACTGGCACTGAACACTGCATGTAGGTTACTGTAGGCTGGCACTGAACACTGCATGTAGGTTACTGTAGGCCGGTACTGAACACTGCATGTAGGTTACTGTGGACTGGCACTGAACACTGCATGTAGGTTACTGTAGGCTGGCACTGAACACTGCATGTAGGTTACTGTAGGCTGGCACTGAACACTGCATGTAGGTTACTGTAGGCTGGCACTGAACACTGCATGTAGGTTACTGTAGGCTGGCACTGAACACTGCATGTAGGTTACTGTAGGCTGGCACTGAACACTGCATGTAGGTTACTGTAGGCTGGCACTGAACACTGCATGTAGGTTACTGTAGGCTGGCACTGAACAACAGGGTGCTTGGAAGGGTGCTTGGAAGGGTGCTTGGTAGGGGGCTTGGAAGGGTGCTTGGAAGGGTGCTTGGAAGGGTGCTTGGAAGGGTGCTTGGTAGGGGGGCTTGGAAGGGTGCTTGGTAGGGGTGCTTGGAAGGGTGCTTGGAAGGGTGCTTGGAGTAAGGTCTGAGTTTAAAATCGTACAATTAATGGCTGATGGATTCATTATCTAAAGCCTTTACATGACAGATCAAATCTATGGTCATTTTTGCAAATTATCCGGCGATGAGAGATGTGAAGAGAGAGGAATTAACTGCCATACTCAAAGTGACGTTGATAAATGTCCCACCGTCAAATATTTCCAGGATGTCAAACTCCTTCTCAGTCTGGAAGAGCTGGAAGTGGAGGGTGACGTTGTAGCCCTTCTCTACGTTGATGAGCCAGGAACACGTCTGGAGGTTGTGGTAACTGTCTGGGTAGCCGGGACTCAGGATCACCCCCGTGGAGTCAAAGCGGACCTCGTTAGCAGGACATTGTACTGCGGGTGGAGAGAGGACAGAGAGTGACAGAGTGAAGTGAAAAGACAGAGAGGACAGAGTGATGTTAGAGGACAGAGTGATGTTATAATAATAATAATAAGAATAATAATAATAATAATATAATAATGATAATATAATATATATAATAATAATATATGTTAGAGGACAGAGTGATGTTAGAGGACAGAGAGGACAGAGTGATGTTAGAGGACAGAGTGATGTTAGAGGACAGAGAGGACAGAGTGATGTTAGAGGACAGAGAGGACAGAGTGATGTTAGAGGACATAGTGATGTTAGAGGACAGAGTGATGTTAGAGGACAGAGAGGACAGAGTGATGTTAGAGGACATAGTGATGTTAGAGGACAGAGTGATGTTAGAGGAGAGAGATGACAGAGTGATGTTAGAGGACAGAGTGAGGACAGACTGATGTTAGAGGACAGAGTGATGTTAGAGGACAGAGTGATGTTAGAGGACAGAGATGACAGAGTGATGTTAGAGGACAGAGTGATGTTAGAGGACAGAGTGATGTTAGATGACAGAGTGATGTTAGAGGACAGAGTGATGTTAGAGGACAGAGATGACAGAGTGATGTTAGAGGACAGAGTGATGTTAGAGGACAGAGTGATGTTAGATGACAGAGTGATGTTAGAGGACAGAGATGACAGAGTGATGTTAGAGGACAGAGTGATGTTAGAGGACAGAGTGATGTTAGAGGACAGAGTAATGTTAGAGGACAGAGAGATGACAGAGGACAGAGTGATGTTAGATGACAGAGTGATGTTAGAGGACAGAGTGATGTTAGAGGACAGAGTGATGTTAGATGACAGAGTGATGTTAGAGGACAGAGTGATGTTAGAGGACAGAGTGATGTTAGAGGACAGAGTGATGTTAGATGACAGAGTGATGTTAGAGGACAGAGTGATGTTAGAGGACAGAGATGACAGAGTGATGTTAGAGGACAGAGTGATGTTAGAGGACAGAGTGATGTTAGAGGACAGAGTGATGTTAGAGGACAGAGATGACAGAGTGATGTTAGAGGACAGAGTGATGTTAGAGGACAGAGTGATGTTAGAGGACAGAGTGATGTTAGAGGACAGAGATGACAGAGTGATGTTAGAGGACAGAGTGATGTTAGAGGACAGAGTGATGTTAGAGGACAGAGATGACAGAGTGATGTTAGAGGACAGAGTGATGTTAGATGACAGAGTGATGTTAGAGGACAGAGATGACAGAGTGATGTTAGAGGACAGAGTGATGTTAGAGGACAGAGATGACAGAGTGATGTTAGAGGACAGAGTGATGTTAGAGGACAGAGTGATGTTAGAGGACAGAGATGACAGAGTGATGTTAGATGACAGAGTGATGTTAGAGGACAGAGTGATGTTAGAGGACAGAGATGATCATCAGTTTCTCAGTTACAGAGACAGATACCTTTGATGGTGACTATATACATCATCACCTTTCTCAGTACAGGAGACAGATCTGATATAACGTCAACACTTTCGGTCCATATTGTTATTCTGACAACAGCTTTCTTTCTTCAGGCATTTTTTAAAAAGAGGTTTAATAGAACAGAAAGGTTAACGTTGCCAACAAAATGTGAAATGTTCAGGCAACAAAAACAAAAGAGCAGGAAAACATTTGAAGCTGATATCATATTATTATATATATATTATTATTATATTATATTATATCAAAGATCAGAATGTAGAAACACGACAGGTTTTTAAAAAACAAAGATGGATTACGTCGACAGAGAGCTCAATCTTTTTTCCCGACTCGATACAGGAACGTGTACAGCGGACATCAACAAACAGAAAGAATTAAATTAAATTAGAGGTCGAACCTATTTCCGTGAAGGTGAACTCTCTGTGCTTTATACATTTACATTTACATTTAAGTCATTTAGCAGACGCTCTTATCCAGAGCGACTTACAAATTGCCCAGGACAATGTGTCTGTCCTCACTAAGGCACCGTATTCCCTATACTGTGCATTACTTTTTACAGCAAAGACAAACGGTTATAAGAGGAATGTTGGAATTCTGAGTTTCAACTGTTCTGCCTGTGATTATTATTATTGGACCATGTTGGTCATCTATGAACATTTGAACATCTTGGTTCTGTTATAATCTCCACCCGGCACAGCCAGAAGAGGACTGGTCACCCCACATAGCCTGGTTCCTCTCTACGTTTATAATCTCCACCCCTCATAGCCTGGTTCCTCTCTAGGTTTATAATCTCCACCCGGCACAGCCAGAAGAGGACTGGTCACCCCACATAGCCTGGTTCCTCTCTAGGTTTATAATCTCCACCCCTCATAGCCTGGTTCCTCTCTAGGTTTATAATCTCCACCCCTCATAGCCTGGTTCCTCTCTAGGTTTATAATCTCCACCCCTCATAGCCTGGTTCCTCTCTAGGTTTATAATCTCCACCCCTCATAGCCTGGTTCCTCTCTAGGTTTATAAACTCCACCCCTCATAGCCTGGTTCCTCTCTAGGTTTATAATCTCCACCCCTCATAGCCTGGTTCCTCTCTAGGTTTATAATCTCCACCCCTCATAGCCTGGTTCCTCTCTAGGTTTATAAACTCCACCCCTCATAGCCTGGTTCCTCTCTAGGTTTATAAACTCCACCCCTCATAGCCTGGTTCCTCTCTAGGTTTATAATCTCCACCCGGCACAGCCAGAAGAGGACTGGCCACCCCACATAGCTTGGTTCCTCTCTAGGTTTCTTCCTAGGTTTTGGCCTTTCCAGGGAGTTTTTCCTAGCCACCGTGCTTCAACCCCTGCATTGCTTGCTGTTTGGGGGTTTTAGGCTGGGTTTCTGTACAGCACTTTGAGATATCAGCTGATGTACGAAGGGCTATATAAATACATTTGATTTGATTTGAGTGATGTTTTCAGTTTAGATGCTCTCTAGATCTATGACCCCTGGTCAAAAGCAGTGCACTACATAGGGGACTCCATTACAGATGCAGCCGATGTTTTCAGTTTAGATGCTCTCTAGATCTATGACCCCTGGTCAAAAGCAGTGCACTACATAGGGGACTCCATTACAGATGCAGCAGATGCTAACCTTGGCAGAGAGGTGGAGGGCCGTCCATCTGGAGCCTCTCCCCCAGCCTGCACGTCAGGATCTCCGAGCCCAGCAGGGTGAACCCTGGCAGGCACTGGTATGCTAACCTTGGCAGAGAATGTCCCCTGGAGGAACCACACACAGACACACACACACACACACACACACACACACACACACACACACACACACACACACACACACACACACACACACACACACACACACACACACACACACACACACACACACACACACACACACACACACACACACACACACACACACACACACACACAGACGCACGCACACGCTCACACACGCACACACGCTCACACACGCTCACACACACACACACACACACACACACACACACACACACACACACACACACACACACACACACACACACACACACACACACACACACACACACACACACACACACACACACACACACACACACACACGCACGCACGCACGCACGCACACACACACACAGTCTTTCAGATAGGAGGCATAGACATCACTAAACACCACCAGGCCTGGCTTGATATAATCAGATGCCAGGTCAGCTCAGACAAGCACAGCTAAAGTATTTGAAATAAATCAAATACTATTTGAACCCAGGTCTGAATACAATACTGTAGCCGTCAAGGCATTATCAAGATGGACACTCTGATGAAGGGCTGGGGTACCTTTGATTTTAATTTTTAATTTTTCCTTTAACTAGGCAAGTCAGTTAATTAAGAACCTAGTGGTTAGAGCGTTGGACTAGTAACCGAAAGGTTGCAAAATCGAATCCCCGAGCTGACAAGGTAAAAATGTGTCGTACTGGCCCTGAACAAGGCAGTTAACCCACTGTTCCTAGGCCGTCATTGAAATTAAGAATTTGTTCTTAACTGACTTGCCTAGTTAAATAAAGGTAAAAATTAAATTAAATAAAGATTTCTGGAGAAACCTAACTTGATTATTTATCAGACATCACTTGCTGAAATTCAGTGAACAGATATATCTTAATAACGCCATGCTTGTCTCAGAGCAGCGCAAGACAGTGATGAAATAGATGTCTACAGCAATTTCACGATTGTTGAAGTGGATGGACCAAGGTGCAGCATGATTTGAGTTCCACATATTTATTTAAAGTGAAACTTTTCAACAAAACATTTTTTTAGTTTTTTTAAAGCAACGAAACCATGACTACGTGGTGCAACAAACACAATATCCCACAAAGCTGTGAGAAAGGGCTTCCTAAATATGAACCCCAATTCGAGGCAACGATTACCAGCTGCCTCTAATTGGGAAACATGCAACTCACCAACGTAGAAATACAATGACTAGAACACCCACCCCTAGTCACGCTCTGACCTAAACACCATAGAGAACCAAGGGCTCGGAGCTTGACAATAACGATATTCTGGAGATTATATTGTTAAAAAAATAATAATGACAGTGAGCGATTGTAATCTGAATAAAAGGCCAAAATAATATTTATAAAAATACATCCCTACTAAAAGCCATGATGGCGCTGTACAACGTGACCGTGTGTGATTGAAAGAGGATTTTCCAGTCAGCAACAAGTTGTTTACCTTCATGAGACAATTTTGTTCCAAAATTTCTGTTAAATCTATGATATTTATTCCCATAGTTATTCGTTATGGATCCATAACTAAATAAACATTTTGAAAGAGTATTTTTATCATTATGGGGCGGCAGCGTAGCCTAGTGGTTAGAGTGTTGGACTAGGAACCGGAAGGTTGCGAGTTCAAACCCCCGAGCTGACAAGGTACAAATCTGTCGTTCTGCCCCTGAACAAGGCAGTTAACCCACTGTTCCCAGGCCGTCATTGAAAATAAGAATATGTTCTTGACTGACTTGCCTGGTTAAATAAAGGTTAAAAAAAAATTATGTTATTAACGAAAAGCATGAAGATGCCATTATTAGTTACATTGTTTTAGAACAGAACAGCGGGAACGTTTCCTTAACCAGCGCCGTTATTAGTGCAATGATTTTGTTTTCAAATAACGTAAAATGAGCGAGAAAAAACCCAGTCTTGAACATGGGGTGAGACATTGTTACTAATTTGTAAATAAAGCCAGTTTGTTATTTAGAATGATGTATTTATGTTTTTAGAGGGAGAGAAACCAAAAACCTACAGTCATCTCATGGGTCTCCCCAGTCGAGGGCGGCACGGATATTAAACCAGCATCTGTAGCAACACAGCTTGCACTGCGCCACTTTGATATAAATGAATGAATGAACACAGAGAAATAAACAGCTAACTCACCAACCAAACAACTCACAAACCAAACAACTCACCAACCAAACAAACAACTCACCAACCAAACAACTCACCAATCAAACAAACAACTCACAAACCAAACAACTCACAAACCAAACAACTCACAAACCAGCCAACTCACCAACCAAACAACTCACCAACCAAACAACTCACCAACCAGCCAACTCACCAACCAAACAACTCACCAACCAAACAACTCACCAACCAAACAACTCACCAACCAAACAAACAACTCACCAACCAAACAAACAACTCACCAACCAAAAAAACAACTCACCAACCAAACAAACAACTCACCAACCAAAAAAACAACTCACCAACCAAACACATGTATAAAAGGTGACAGACCTATTTCAAACTCGTCATGTTCTGTGAGGACTTCTGCGTTGGCAACAGCTGGAGGAGACTGACACACTCTCAGTTGGTATGCTGTGAAGGGGGATAAACAACAACAATAATCAACAACAATAAAGAACAACAACAATAGAAGGTAAACATTAACTTACGTATCAACACAAGAGTTCGGCTGTTGATATGCATCCTGTCAGCTCATCAAACTGTCATCACACCTCCTTCCTCCTGTCAGCTCATCAAACTGTCATCACACCTCCTTCATCCTGTCAGCTCATCAAACTGTCATCACACCTCCTTCACCCTGTCAGCTCATCAAACTGTCATCACACCTCCTTCCTCCTGTCAGCTCATCAAACTGTCATCACACCTCCTTCCTCCTGTCAGCTCATCAAACTGTCATCACACCTCCTTCCTCCTGTCAGCTCATCAAACTGTCATCACACCTCCTTCCTCCTGTCAGCTCATCAAACTGTCATCACACCTCCTTCCTCCTGTCAGCTCATCAAACTGTCATCACACCTCCTTCCTCCTGTCAGCTCATCAAACTGTCATCACACCTCCTTCCTCCTGTCAGCTCATCAAACTGTCATCACACCTCCTTCCTCCTGTCAGCTCATCAAACTGTCATCACACCTCCTTCATCCTGTCAGCTCATCAAACTGTCATCACCCCTCCTTCCTCCTGTCAGCTCATCAAACTGTCATCACACCTCCTTCCTCCTGTCAGCTCATCAAACTGTCATCACACCTCCTTCATCCCGTCAACTCATCAAACTGTCATCACCCCTCCTTCCTCCTGTCAGCTCATCAAACTGTCATCACACCTCCTTCCTCCTGTCAGCTCATCAAACTGTCATCACACCTCCTTCATCCTGTCAGCTCATCAAACTGTCATCACACCTCCTTCCTCCTGTCAGCTCATCAAACTGTCATCACACCTCCTTCCTCCTGTCAGCTCATCAAACTGTCATCAGACCTCCTTCATCCCGTCAACTCATCAAACTGTCATCACCCCTCCTTTTTCCTGTCAGCTCATCAAACTGTCATCACACCTCCTTCCTCCTGTCAGCTCATCAAACTGTCATCACACCTCCTTCATCCTGTCAGCTCATCAAACTGTCATCACACCTCCTTCCTCCTGTCAGCTCATCAAACTGTCATCACACCTCCTTCCTCCTGTCAGCTCATCAAACTGTCATCACACCTCCTTCCTCCTGTCAGCTCATCAAACTGTCATCACACCTCCTTCCTCCTGTCAGCTCATCAAACTGTCATCACACCTCCTTCCTCCTGTCAGCTCATCAAACTGTCATCACACCTCCTTCCTCCTGTCAGCTCATCAAACTGTCATCACACCTCCTTCCTCCTGTCAGCTCATCAAACTGTCATCACACCTCCTTCCTCCTGTCAGCTCATCAAACTGTCATCACACCTCCTTCCTCCTGTCAGCTCATCAAACTGTCATCACACCTCCTTCATCCTGTCAACTCATCACACTGTCATCACCCCTCCTTTTCCTGTCAACTCATCACACTTCTAAGCCTGTAAATCTATAGAACGTCCAGCTATCATTTACATTTACATTTAAGTCATTTAGCAGACGCTCTTATCCAGAGCGACTTGAACCTAAAACACGATCATAAAAAAATGGCATGATAATTCAACCTGTGGTAAGCACGGTCTGTAGTGACGCCTCTACCACTGAGACGCAGTGCCTTAGACCGCTGAACCACGGTCTGTAGTGACGCCTCTACCACTGAGACGCAGTGCCTTAGACCGCTGAACCACGGTCTGTAGTGACGCCTCTACCACTGAGACGCAGTGCCTTAGACCGCTGAACCACGGTCTGTAGTGACGCCTCTACCACTGAGACGCAGTGCCTTAGACCGCTGAACCACGGTCTGTAGTGACGCCTCTACCACTGAGACGCAGTGCCTTAGACCGCTGAACCACGGTCTGTAGTGACGCCTCTACCACTGAGACGCAGTGCCTTAGACCGCTGAACCACGGTCTGTAGTGACGCCTCTACCACTGAGACGCAGTGCCTTAGACCGCTGAACCACGGTCTGTAGTGACGCCTCTACCACTGAGACGCAGTGCCTTAGACCGCTGAACCACGGTCTGTAGTGACGCCTCTACCACTGAGACGCAGTGCCTTAGACCGCTGAACCACGGTCTGTAGTGACGCCTCTACCACTGAGACGCAGTGCCTTAGACCGCTGAACCACGGTCTGTAGTGACGCCTCTGACCACTGAGACGCAGTGCCTTAGACCGCTGAACCACGGTCTGTAGTGACGCCTCTACCACTGAGACGCAGTGCCTTAGACCGCTGAACCACGGTCTGTAGTGACGCCTCTACCACTGAGACGCAGTGCCTTAGACCGCTGAACCACGGTCTGTAGTGACGCCTCTACCACTGAGACGCAGTGCCTTAGACCGCTGAACCACGGTCTGTAGTGACGCCTCTACCACTGAGATGTCTTAGACCACTGAACCAGGGTCTGTAGTGACGCCTCTACCACTGAGATGTCTTAGACCACTGAACCAGGGTCTGTAGTGACGCCTCTACCACTGAGATGTCTTAGACCACTGAACCAGGGTCTGTAGTGACGCCTCTACCACTGAGATGTCTTAGACCACTGAACCAGGGTCTGTAGTGACGCCTCTAACACTGAGATGCCTTAGACCACTGAACCACGGTCTGTAGTGACGCCTCTACCACTGAGATGTCTTAGACCACTGAACCAGGGTCTGTAGTGACGCCTCTAACACTGAGATGCCTTAGACCACTGAACCAGGGTCTGTAGTGACGCCTCTACCACTGAGATGTCTTAGACCACTGAACCAGGATCTGTAGTGACGCCTCTACCACTGAGATACCTTAGACCACTGAACCACGGTCTGTAGTGACGCCTCTACCACTGAGACCCAGTGCCTTAGACCGCTGAACCACGGTCTGTAGTGACGCCTCTACCACTGAGATGCCTTAGACCGCTGAACCACGGTCTGTAGTGTTGCCTCTACCACTGAGATGCCTTAGACCGCTGAACCACGGTCTGTAGTGACGCCTCTACCACTGAGATGCCTTAGACCGCTGAACCATGGTCTGTAGTGACTCCTCTACCACTGAGATGCAGTGCCTTAGACCACTGAACCAGGGTCTGTAGTGACGCCTCTACCACTGAGACGCAGTGCCTTAGACCACTGAACCACGGTCTGTAGTGACGCCTCTACCACTGAGACGCAGTGCCTTAGACCGCTGAACCACGGTCTGTAGTGACGCCTCTACCACTGAGACGCAGTGCCTTAGACCGCTGAACCACGGTCTGTAGTGACGCCTCTACCACTGAGACGCAGTGCCTTAGACCGCTGAACCACGGTCTGTAGTGACGCCTCTACCACTGAGACGCAGTGCCTTAGACCGCTGAACCACGGTCTGTAGTGACGCCTCTACCACTGAGACGCAGTGCCTTAGACCGCTGAACCACGGTCTGTAGTGACGCCTCTACCACTGAGACGCAGTGCCTTAGACCGCTGAACCACGGTCTGTAGTGACGCCTCTACCACTGAGACGCAGTGCCTTAGACCACTGAACCACGGTCTGTAGTGACGCCTCTACCACTGAGACGCAGTGCCTTAGACCGCTGAACCACGGTCTGTAGTGACGCCTCTACCACTGAGACGCAGTGCCTTAGACCTCTAAACCACGGTCTGTAGTGACGCCTCTACCACTGAGACGCAGTGCCTTAGACCGCTGTGATGCAGACTGGAATCAAACCATGGACTGTAGTGACGCCTCTACCACTGAGACGCAGTGCCTTAGACCGCTGTGATGCAGACTGGAATCGAACCACGGTCTGTAGTGACGCCTCTACCACTGAGACGCAGTGCCTTAGACCGCTGTGATGCAGACTGGAATCAAACCATGGTCTGTAGTGTTGCCTCTCGCACTGTGATGCAGTGCCTTAGACCGCTGTGATGCAGACTGGAATCGAACCACGGTCTGTAGTGAAGCCTCTACCACTGAGATGCAGTGCCTTAGACCGCTGTGATACAGCCTGGAATCAAACCATGGACTGTAGTGACGCCTCTAGCACTGAGATGCAGTGCCTTAGACCGCTGCGATACAGCCTGGAATCGAACCACGGTCTGTAGTAACGCCTCTAGCACTGAGATGCAGTGCCTTAGACCGCTGTGATACAGCCTGGAATTGAACCACGGACTGTAGTGATGCCTCTAGCACTGAGACGCAGTGCCTTAGACCGCTGTGATGCAGCCTGGAATCGAACCACGGTCTGTAGTGGCGCCTCTAGCACTGAGATGCAGTGCCTTAGTCCGCTGTGATACAGCCTGGAATCGAACCACGGTCTGTAGTAACACCTCTAGCACTGAGATGCAGTGCCTTAGACCGCTGTGATACAGCCTGGAATCGAACCACGGTCTGCAGTGACGCCTCTAGCACTGAGATGCAGTGCCTTAGTCCGCTGTGATACAGCCTGGAATCGAACCATGGTCTGTAGTAACACCTCTAGCACTGAGATGCAGTGCCTTAGACCGCTGTGATACAGCCTGGAATCGAACCACGGTCTGTAGTGACGCCTCTAGCACTGAGATGCAGTGCCTTAGACCGCTGTGATACAGCCTGGAATCGAACCACAGTCTGTAGTGACGCCTCTAGCACTGCCTTAGACTGCTGCCTCAGATCACTGCGTCACTCGGGGAGCCCGAGGTGTTCTTTGACTTAATTCAGCTTCCCCTCTATTCCTTTCAACCACTCTCCTCCTTACCTCCTTCTCAAAACGCAGAGAAGAAGATCTGAGGCGAGGGACCTTCCATTATGTTTGAGAAGGAGGTGAGGAGAGGAATTCATAAACACTGTAAGTTCATATAGACTAAGTTCATAAAGACTAAGTTCATAAAGACTGAGTTCATAAAGACTAAGTTCCTGAAGACTAAGTTCATAAAGACTAAGTTCATAAACACTGAGTTCATAAAGACTGAGTTCATAAAGACTGAGTTCATAAACACTGTAAGTTCATAAAGACTAAGTTCCTGAAGACTAAGTTCATAAAGACTAAGTTCATAAAGACTAAGTTCCTGAAGACTAAGTTCATAAAGACTAAGTTCATAAAGACTAAGTTCATAACGACTAAGTTCCTGAAGACTAAGTTCATAAAGACTAAGTTCATAAAGACTGAGTTCATAAAGACTGAATTCATAAAGACTAAGTTCATAAAGATTGAGTTCATAAAGACTGAGTTCATAAAGACTGTAAGTTCATAAACACTATGTTCATAATGACTATAAATTCATGTAGGCAGTAAATTCATGAAGGCAGTAAGTTCATGAAGGCAGTAAGTTCATGAAGGCAGTAAGTTCATGAAGGCAGTAAGTTCATGAAGGCAGTAAGTTCATAAAGGCAGTAAGTTCATAAAGGCAGTAAGTTCATAAAGGCAGTAAGTTCATGAAGGCAGTAAGTTCATGAATGCTGTAAGTTCATCATTTTACCAATGTCCAGTCTAGGGTTCTATTTAATATACTGGTTCATTTGAATCAGAATCATTACAGCTGAAGCAGTCTCTTTAACAGGGAACACTCACCATGGTAACTAAGTAGAAACTGTAAAAATGCACTACTCACCATGGTAACTAAGTACAAAGAACCCACTGGTGCTGAAATCACTGTGGAACTTGATGAGGACATGATTGGCTGTGGTATAGACCTCTTTCTGGGGCGTGTTCCCACTGAACTGACCAATCTGAGGAGATCCTTGGTCAGGGCCGTCCCTGTAAGGAGAGACGATAACCAATCAGCGGTGAGACAGTTTCCCCAAACCTTTGTAGTTAATTGGTCTGGACAGCCTGGTCCCACAGCAGAGAGAAAGAGAAAGTCATTAGTCTGGACAGCCTGGTCCCACAGCAGAGAGAGAGAGAGTCTGGACAGCCTGGTCCCAGTCTGGACAGCCTGGTCCCACAGCAGAGAGAAAGAGAGAGTCATTAGTCTGGACAGCCTGGTCCCACAGCAGAGAGAGAGAGAGAGTCATTAGTCTGGACAGCCTGGTCCCACAGCAGAGAGAGAGAGAGAGTCATTAGTCTGGACAGCCTGGTCCCACAGCAGAGAGAGAGAGAGAGTCATTAGTCTGGACAGCCTGGTCCCACAGCAGAGAGAGAGAGAGTCATCAGTCTGGACAGCCTGGTCCCACAGAGAGAGAGAGAGAGAGGCATTAGTCTGGACAGCCTGGTCCCACAGCAGAGAGAGAGAGAGTCATTAGTCTGGACAGCCTGGTCCCACAGCATTAGTCTGGACAGCCTGGTCCCACAGCAGAGAGAGAGAGAGAGTCATTAGTCTGGACAGCCTGGTCCCACAGCAGAGAGAGAGAGTCATTAGTCTGGACAGCCTGGTCCCACAGCAGAGAGAGAGAGAGAGTCATTAGTCTGGACAGCCTGGTCCCACAGCAGAGAGAGAGAGAGAGTCATTAGTCTGGACAGCCTGGTCCCACAGCAGAGAGAGAGAGAGAGTCATTAGTCTGGACAGCCTGGTCCCACAGCAGAGAGAGAGAGAGTCATTAGTCTGGACAGCCTGGTCCCACAGCAGAGAGAGAGAGAGTCATTAGTCTGGACAGCCTGGTCCCACAGCAGAGAGAGAGTCATTAGTCTGGACAGCCTGGTCCCACAGCAGAGAGAGAGAGAGAGGCATTAGTCTGGACAGCCTGGTCCCACAGCAGAGAGAGAGAGAGAGTCATTAGTCTGGACAGCCTGGTCCCACAGCAGAGAGAAAGAGTCATTAGTCTGGACAGCCTGGTCCCACAGCAGAGAGAGAGAGAGAGTCATTAGTCTGGACAGCCTGGTCCCACAGCAGAGAGAGAGAGAGTCATTAGTCTGGACAGCCTGGTCCCACAGCAGAGAGAGAGAGAGAGAGTCATTAGTCTGGACAGCCTGGTCCCACAGCAGAGAGAAAGAGAGTCATTAGTCTGGACAGCCTGGTCCCACAGCAGAGAGAGAGAGAGAGTCATTAGTCTGGACAGCCTGGTCCCACAGCAGAGAGAGAGAGGGAGTCATTAGTCTGGACAGCCTGGTCCCACAGCAGAGAGAAAGAGAGAGTCATTAGTCTGGACAGCCTGGTCCCACAGCAGAGAGAGAGTCATTAGTCTGGACAGCCTGGTCCCACAGCAGAGAGAGAGAGAGGCATTAGTCTGGACAGCCTGGTCCCACAGCAGAGAGAGAGAGAGAGTCATTAGTCTGGACAGCCTGGTCCCACAGCAGAGAGAGAGAGTCATTAGTCTGGACAGCCTGGTCCCACAGCAGAGAGAGAGAGAGAGTCATTAGTCTGGACAGCCTGGTCCCACAGCAGAGAGAGAGAGAGAGTCATTAGTCTGGACAGCCTGGTCCCACAGCAGAGAGAGAGAGAGAGTCATTAGTCTGGACAGCCTGGTCCCACAGCAGAGAGAGAGAGAGAGCCTCATTAGTCTGGACAGCCTGGTCCCACAGCAGAGAGAGAGAGAGAGTCATTAGTCTGGACAGCCTGGTCCCACAGCAGAGAAAAGAGAGAGTCATTAGTCTGGACAGCCTGGTCCCACAGCAGAGAGAGAGAGGCATTAGTCTGGACAGCCTGGTCCCACAGCAGAGAGAGAGAGAGAGGCATTAGTCTGGACAGCCTGGTCCCACAGCAGAGAGAGAGAGAGAGTCATTAGTCTGGACAGCCTGGTCCCACAGCAGAGAGAGAGAGAGAGAGTCATTAGTCTGGACAGCCTGGTCCCACAGCAGAGAGAGAGAGAGAGAGTCATTAGTCTGGACAGCCTGGTCCCACAGCAGAGAGAGAGAGAGTCATTAGTCTGGACAGCCTGGTCCCACAGCAGAGAGAGAGAGAGAGTCATTAGTCTGGACAGCCTGGTCCCACAGCAGAGAGAGAAGAGAGAGTCATTAGTCTGGACAGCCTGGTCCCACAGCAGAGAGAGAGTCATTAGTCTGGACAGCCTGGTCCCACAGCAGAGAGAGAGAGAGAGGCATTAGTCTGGACAGCCTGGTCCCAGCAGAGAGAGAGAGAGTCATTAGTCTGGACAGCCTGGTCCCACAGCAGAGAGAGAGTCATTAGTCTGGACAGCCTGGTCCCACAGCAGAGAGAGAGAGAGTCATTAGTCTGGACAGCCTGGTCCCACAGCAGAGAGAGAGAGTCATTAGTCTGGACAGCCTGGTCCCACAGCAGAGAGAGAGAGAGAGAGAGTCATTAGTCTGGACAGCCTGGTCCCACAGCAGAGAGAGAGAGTCATTAGTCTGGACAGCCTGGTCCCACAGCAGAGAGAGCGAGAGAGTCATTAGTCTGGACAGCCTGGTCCCACAGCAGAGAGAGAGAGAGAGTCATTAGTCTGGACAGCCTGGTCCCACAGCAGAGAGAAAGAGAGAGTCATTAGTCTGGACAGCCTGGTCCCACAGCAGAGAGAGAGTCATTAGTCTGGACAGCCTGGTCCCACAGCAGAGAGAGAGAGAGAGGCATTAGTCTGGACAGCCTGGTCCCACAGCAGAGAGAGAGAGAGAGTCATTAGTCTGGACAGCCTGGTCCCACAGCAGAGAGAAAGAGTCATTAGTCTGGACAGCCTGGTCCCACAGCAGAGAGAGAGAGAGAGTCATTAGTCTGGACAGCCTGGTCCCACAGCAGAGAGAGAGAGAGTCATTAGTCTGGACAGCCTGGTCCCACAGCAGAGAGAGAGAGAGAGAGTCATTAGTCTGGACAGCCTGGTCCCACAGCAGAGAGAGAGAGTCATTAGTCTGGACAGCCTGGTCCCACAGCAGAGAGAGCGAGAGAGTCATTAGTCTGGACAGCCTGGTCCCACAGCAGAGAGAGAGAGAGGCATTAGTCTGGACAGCCTGGTCCCACAGCAGAGAGAGAGAGAGAGTCATTAGTCTGGACAGCCTGGTCTCACAGCAGAGAGAAAGAGTCATTAGTCTGGACAGCCTGGTCCCACAGCAGAGAGAGAGAGTCATTAGTCTGGACAGCCTGGTCCCACAGCAGAGAGAGAGAGAGAGGCATTAGTCTGGACAGCCTGGTCCCACAGCAGAGAGAGAGAGTCATTAGTCTGGACAGCCTGGTCCCACAGCAGAGAGAGAGAGAGAGAGTCATTAGTCTGGACAGCCTGGTCCCACAGCAGAGAGAAAGAGAGAGTCATTAGTCTGGACAGCCTGGTCCCACAGCAGAGAGAGAGAGAGAGTCATTAGTCTGGACAGCCTGGTCCCACAGCAGAGAGAGAGTCATTAGTCTGGACAGCCTGGTCCCACAGCAGAGAGAAAGAGAGAGTCATTAGTCTGGACAGCCTGGTCCCACAGCAGAGAGAGAGGCATTAGTCTGGACAGCCTGGTCCCACAGCAGAGAGAGAGAGAGAGTCATTAGTCTGGACAGCCTGGTCCCACAGCAGAGAGAGAGAGTCATTAGTCTGGACAGCCTGGTCCCACAGCAGAGAGAGAGAGAGAGGCATTAGTCTGGACAGCCTGGTCCCACAGCAGAGAGAGAGGCATTAGTCTGGACAGCCTGGTCCCACAGCAGAGAGAGAGAGAGAGTCATTAGTCTGGACAGCCTGGTCCCACAGCAGAGAGAGAGAGAGAGAGTCATTAGTCTGGACAGCCTGGTCCCACAGCAGAGAGAGAGAGAGAGAGTCATTAGTCTGGACAGCCTGGTCCCACAGCAGAGAGAGAGAGAGTCATTAGTCTGGACAGCCTGGTCCCACAGCAGAGAGAGAGAGAGAGAGTCATTAGTCTGGACAGCCTGGTCCCACAGCAGAGAGAGAGAGAGAGTCATTAGTCTGGACAGCCTGGTCCCACAGCAGAGAGAGAGAGAGTCATTAGTCTGGACAGCCTGGTCCCACAGCAGAGAGAGAGAGAGAGTCATTAGTCTGGACAGCCTGGTCCCACAGCAGAGAGAGAGAGAGTCATCAGTCTGGACAGCCTGGTCCCACAGCAGAGAGAGAGAGTCATTAGTCTGGACAGCCTGGTCCCACAGCAGAGAGAGAGAGAGAGTCATTAGTCTGGACAGCCTGGTCCCACAGCAGAGAGAGAGAGTCATCAGTCTGGACAGCCTGGTCCCACAGCAGAGAGAGAGAGAGAGTCTGGACAGCCTGGTCCCACAGCAGAGAGAGAGAGAGTCATTAGTCTGGACAGCCTGGTCCCACAGCAGAGAGAGAGCATTAGTCTGGACAGCCTGGTCCCACAGCAGAGAGAGAGAGAGTCATTAGTCTGGACAGCCTGGTCCCACAGCAGAGAGAGAGAGAGAGAGTCATTAGTCTGGACAGCCTGGTCCCACAGCAGAGAGAGAGTCATTAGTCTGGACAGCCTGGTCCCACAGCAGAGAGAGAGAGAGAGAGTCATTAGTCTGGACAGCCTGGTCCCACAGCAGAGAGAGAGAGAGTCATTAGTCTGGACAGCCTGGTCCCACAGCAGAGAGAGAGAGAGAGTCATTAGTCTGGACAGCCTGGTCCCACAGCAGAGAGAGAGAGTCATTAGTCTGGACAGCCTGGTCCCACAGCAGAGAGAGAGAGAGAGGCATTAGTCTGGACAGCCTGGTCCCACAGCAGAGAGAGAGGCATTAGCATTAGTCTGGACAGCCTGGTCCCACAGCAGAGAGAGAGAGAGTCATTAGTCTGGACAGCCTGGTCCCAGCAGAGAGAGAGAGAGTCATTAGTCTGGACAGCCTGGTCCCACAGCAGAGAGAGAGAGAGGCATTAGTCTGGACAGCCTGGTCCCACAGCAGAGAGAGAGAGAGTCATTAGTCTGGACAGCCTGGTCCCACAGCAGAGAGAGAGAGAGTCATTAGTCTGGACAGCCTGGTCCCACAGCAGAGAGAGAGAGAGAGAGAGAGAGTCATTAGTCTGGACAGCCTGGTCCCACAGCAGAGAGAGAGAGAGAGTCATTAGTCTGGACAGCCTGGTCCCACAGCAGAGAGAGAGAGAGTCATTAGTCTGGACAGCCTGGTCCCACAGCAGAGAGAGAGAGAGAGAGAGTCATTAGTCTGGACAGCCTGGTCCCACAGCAGAGAGAGAGAGAGTCATTAGTCTGGACAGCCTGGTCCCACAGCAGAGAGAGAGAGAGAGTCATTAGTCTGGACAGCCTGGTCCCACAGCAGAGAGAGAGAGAGTCATTAGTCTGGACAGCCTGGTCCCACAGCAGAGAGCAGAGAGAGTCATTAGTCTGGACAGCCTGGTCCCACAGCAGAGAGAGAGAGGAGTCATTAGTCTGGACAGCCTGGTCCCACAGCAGAGAGAGAGAGAGAGTCATTAGTCTGGACAGCCTGGTCCCACAGCAGAGAGAGAGAGTCATTAGTCTGGACAGCCTGGTCCCACAGCAGAGAGAGAGAGAGTCATTAGTCTGGACAGCCTGGTCCCACAGCAGAGAGAGATTAGTCTGGACAGCCTGGTCCCACAGCAGTCATTAGTCTGGACAGCCTGGTCCCACAGCAGAGAGAGAGAGAGAGTCATTAGTCTGGACAGCCTGGTCCCACAGCAGAGAGAGAGAGTCATTAGTCTGGACAGCCTGGTCCCACAGCAGAGAGAGAGAGTCATTAGTCTGGACAGCCTGGTCCCACAGCAGAGAGAGAGAGTCATTAGTCTGGACAGCCTGGTCCCACAGCAGAGAGAAAGAGTCATTAGTCTGGACAGCCTGGTCCCACAGCAGAGAGAGAGAGAGTCATTAGTCTGGACAGCCTGGTCCCACAGCAGAGAGAGAGAGAGAGAGTCATTAGTCTGGACAGCCTGGTCCCACAGCAGAGAGAGAGAGAGAGTCATTAGTCTGGACAGCCTGGTCCCACAGCAGAGAGAGAGAGAGTCATTAGTCTGGACAGCCTGGTCCCACAGCAGAGAGAGAGAGTCATTAGTCTGGACAGCCTGGTCCCACAGCAGAGATTAGTCTGGACAGAGAGAGAGAGAGTCATTAGTCTGGACAGCCTGGTCCCACAGCAGAGAGAGAGAGAGTCATTAGTCTGGACAGCCTGGTCCCACAGCAGAGAGAGAGAGAGAGAGAGGCATTAGTCTGGACAGCCTGGTCCCACAGCAGAGAGAGAGAGAGAGTCATTAGTCTGGACAGCCTGGTCCCACAGCAGAGAGAGAGTCATTAGTCTGGACAGCCTGGTCCCACAGCAGAGAGAAAGAGAGAGTCATTAGTCTGGACACCCTGGTCCCACAGCAGAGAGAGAGGCATTAGTCTGGACAGCCTGGTCCCACAGCAGAGAGAGAGAGAGAGTCATTAGTCTGGACAGCCTGGTCCCACAGCAGAGAGAGAGAGTCATTAGTCTGGACAGCCTGGTCCCACAGCAGAGAGAGAGAGAGTCATTAGTCTGGACAGCCTGGTCCCACAGCAGAGAGAGAGAGAGAGTCATTAGTCTGGACAGCCTGGTCCCACAGCAGAGAGAGAGAGAGTCATTAGTCTGGACAGCCTGGTCCCACAGCAGAGAGAGAGTCATTAGTCTGGACAGCCTGGTCCCACAGCAGAGAGAGAGAGAGTCATTAGTCTGGACAGCCTGGTCCCACAGCAGAGAGAGAGAGAGTCATTAGTCTGGACAGCCTGGTCCCACAGCAGAGAGAGAGAGTCATTAGTCTGGACAGCCTGGTCCCACAGCAGAGAGAGAGAGAGTCATCAGTCTGGACAGCCTGGTCCCACAGCAGAGAGAGAGAGAGAGTCATTAGTCTGGACAGCCTGGTCCCACAGCAGAGAGAAAGAGTCATTAGTCTGGACAGCCTGGTCCCACAGCAGAGAGAGAGAGAGAGAGTCATTAGTCTGGACAGCCTGGTCCCACAGCAGAGAGAGAGAGAGAGAGTCATTAGTCTGGACAGCCTGGTCCCACAGCAGAGAGAGAGAGAGAGTCATTAGTCTGGACAGCCTGGTCCCACAGCAGAGAGAGAGAGAGTCATTAGTCATTAGTCTGGACAGCCTGGTCCCACAGCAGAGAGAGAGAGTCATTAGTCTGGACAGCCTGGTCCCACAGCAGAGAGAGAGAGAGAGAGTCATTAGTCTGGACAGCCTGGTCCCACAGCAGAGAGAGAGAGAGAGTCATTAGTCTGGACAGCCTGGTCCCACAGCAGAGAGAGAGAGAGAGAGGCATTAGTCTGGACAGCCTGGTCCCACAGCAGAGAGAGAGAGAGAGTCATTAGTCTGGACAGCCTGGTCCCACAGCAGAGAGAGAGTCATTAGTCTGGACAGCCTGGTCCCACAGCAGAGAGAAAGAGAGAGTCATTAGTCTGGACACCCTGGTCCCACAGCAGAGAGAGAGGCATTAGTCTGGACAGCCTGGTCCCACAGCAGAGAGAGAGAGAGAGTCATTAGTCTGGACAGCCTGGTCCCACAGCAGAGAGAGAGAGTCATTAGTCTGGACAGCCTGATCCCACAGCAGAGAGAGAGAGAGAGGCATTAGTCTGGACAGCCTGGTCCCACAGCAGAGAGAGAGGCATTAGTCTGGACAGCCTGGTCCCACAGCAGAGAGAGAGAGAGAGTCATTAGTCTGGACAGCCTGGTCCCACAGCAGAGAGAGAGAGAGAGAGAGTCATTAGTCTGGACAGCCTGGTCCCACAGCAGAGAGAGAGAGAGAGAGTCATTATAAAAATTGTTTGACTGTAAATCTTCTGAGGGTGAAGTATACACAATTTTCCACATGAAGCCCTTTGATGTTGTGAGACAACCAGGGGCCAGGGGAGAGTGGTCTAGGTCTGTGGCCCTGTAGCGATGAGCAACAACCAGGGGAGAGTGGTCTAGGTCTGTGGCCCTGTAGCGATGAGCAACAACCAGGGGAGAGTGGTCTGTGGCCCTGTAGCGATGAGCAACAACCAGGGGAGAGTGGTCTAGGTCTGTGGCCCTGTAGCGATGAGCAACAACCAGGGGAGAGTGGTCTAGGTCTGTGGCCCTGTAGCGATGAGCAACAACCAGGGGAGAGTGGTCTAGGTCTGTGGCCCTGTAGCGATGAGCAACAACCAGGGGAGAGTGGTCTAGGTCTGTGGCCCTGTAGCGATGAGCAACAACCAGGGGAGAGTGGTCTAGGTCTGTGGCCCTGTAGCGATGAGCAACAACCTGGGGAGAGTGGTCTAGGTCTGTGGCCCTGTAGCGATGAGCAACAACCAGGGGAGAGTGGTCTAGGTCTGTGGCCCTGTAGCGATGAGCAACAACCTGGGGAGAGTGGTCTAGGTCTGTGGCCCTGTAGCGATGAGCAACAACCTGGGGAGAGTGGTCTAGGTCTGTGACCCTGTAGCGATGAGCAACAACCAGGGAGAGTGGTCTAGGTCTGTGGCCCTGTAGCGATGAGCAACAACCAGGGAGAGTGGTCTAGGTCTGTGGCCCTGTAGCGATGAGAACAACCAGGGGAGAGTGGTCTAGGTCTGTGGCCCTGTAGCGATGAGCAACAACCAGGGGAGAGTGGTCTAGGTCTGTGGCCCTGTAGCGATGAGCAACAACCAGGGGAGAGTGGTCTAGGTCTGTGGCCCTGTAGCGATGAGCAACAACCAGGGAGAGTGGTCTAGGTCTGTGGCCCTGTAGCGATGAGCAACAACCAGGGGCCAGGGAGAGTGGTCTGTGGCCCTGTAGTGATGAGCAACAACCAGGGGCCAGGGAGAGTGGTCTGTGGCCCTGTAGTGATGAGCAACAACCAGGGGCCAGGGAGAGTGGTCTAGGTCTGTGGCCCTGTAGCGATGAGCAACAACCAGGGAGAGTGGTCTAGGTCTGTGGCCCTGTAGCGATGAGCAACAACCAGGGGAGAGTGGTCTAGGTCTGTGGCCCTGTAGCGATGAGAACAACCAGGGGAGAGTGGTCTAGGTCTGTGGCCCTGTAGCGATGAGCAACAACCAGGGAGAGTGGTCTAGGTCTGTGGCCCTGTAGCGATGAGCAACAACCAGGGGAGAGTGGTCTAGGTCTGTGGCCCTGTAGCGATGAGCAACAACCAGGGGCCAGGGGAGAGTGGTCTGTGGCCCTGTAGTGATGAGCAACAACCAGGGGCCAGGGAGAGTGGTCTGTGGCCTGTAGTGATGAGCAACAACCAGGGGCCAGGGGAGAGTGGTCTAGGTCTGTGGCCCTGTAGCGATGAGCAACAACCAGGGGCCAGGGGAGAGTGGTCTAGGTCTGTGTCCCTGTAGCGATGAGCAACAACCAGGGGAGAGTGGTCTAGTGACCCTGTAGCGATGAGCAACAACCAGGGAGAGTGGTCTAGTGGCCCCTGTAGCGATGAGCAACAACCAGGGAGAGTAGTCTAGTGGCCCTGTAGCGATGAGCAACAACCAGGGGAGAGTGGTCTAGTGGCCCTGTAGCGATGAGCAACAACCTGGGGAGAGTGGTCTAGGTCTGTGGCCCTGTAGCGATGAGCAACAACCAGGGGAGAGTGGTCTAGTGGCCCTGTAGCGATGAGCAACAACCAGGGGAGAGTGGTCTAGTGGCCCTGTAGCGATGAGCAACAACCAGGGGAGAGTGGTCTAGTGGCCCTGTAGCGATGAGCAACAACCAGGGGCCAGGGGAGAGTGGTCTAGTGGCCCTGTAGCGATGAGCAACAACCAGGGGCCAGGGGAGAGTGGTCTAGTGGCCCTGTAGCGATGAGCAACAACCAGGGGAGAGTGGTCTAGTGGCCCTGTAGCGATGAGCAACAACCAGGGGAGAGTGGTCTAGGTCTGTGGCCCTGTAGCGATGAGCAACAACCAGGGGCCAGGGAGAGTGGTCTAGGTCTGTGGCCCTGTAGCGATGAGCAACAACCAGGGGCCAGGGAGAGTGGTCTAGGTCTGTGGCCCTGTAGCGATGAGCAACAACCAGGGGCCAGGGAGAGTGGTCTAGTGGCCCTGTAGCGATGAGCAACAACCAGGGGCCAGGGAGAGTGGTCTAGGTCTGTGTCCCTGTAGCGATGAGCAACAACCAGGGGCCAGGGGAGAGTGGTCTAGGTCTGTGTCCCTGTAGCGATGAGCAACAACCAGGGAGAGTGGTCTAGTGGCCCTGTAGCGATGAGCAACAACCAGGGAGAGTGGTCTAGTGGCCCTGTAGCGATGAGCAACAACCAGGGGAGAGTGGTCTAGTGGCCCTGTAGCGATGAGCAACAACCAGGGAGAGTGGTCTAGTGGCCCTGTAGCGATGAGCAACAACCAGGGGAGAGTGGTCTAGGTCTGTGGCCCTGTAGCGATGAGCAACAACCATGGGCCAGGGGAGAGTGGTCTAGGTCTGTGGCCCTGTAGCGATGAGCAACAACCAGGGGCCAGGGAGAGTGGTCTAGGTCTGTGGCCCTGTAGCGATGAGCAACAACCAGGGAGAGTGGTCTAGGTCTGTGGCCCTGTAGCGATGAGCAACAACCAGGGGAGAGTGGTCTAGGTCTGTGGCCCTGTAGCGATGAGCAACAACCAGGGAGAGTGGTCTAGGTCTGTGGCCCTGTAGCGATGAGCAACAACCAGGGGCCAGGGAGAGTGGTCTGTGGCCCTGTAGTGATGAGCAACAACCAGGGGCCAGGGGAGAGTGGTCTGTGGCCCTGTAGTGATGAGCAACAACCAGGGGCCAGGGGAGAGTGGTCTAGGTCTGTGGCCCTGTAGCGATGAGCAACAACCAGGGCCAGGGGAGAGTGGTCTAGGTCTGTGTCCCTGTAGCGATGAGCAACAACCAGGGGAGAGTGGTCTAGTGACCCTGTAGCGATGAGCAACAACCAGGGGAGAGTGGTCTAGTGGCCCTGTAGCGATGAGCAACAACCAGGGGAGAGTGGTCTAGTGGCCCTGTAGCGATGAGCAACAACCAGGGGAGAGTGGTCTAGTGGCCCTGTAGCGATGAGCAACAACCTGGGGAGAGTGGTCTAGGTCTGTGGCCCTGTAGCGATGAGCAACAACCAGGGGAGAGTGGTCTAGTGGCCCTGTAGCGATGAACAACAACCAGGGGAGAGTGGTCTAGTGGCCCTGTAGCGATGAGCAACAACCAGGGGAGAGTGGTCTAGTGGCCCTGTAGCGATGAGCAACAACCAGGGGCCAGGGGAGAGTGGTCTAGTGGCCCTGTAGCGATGAGCAACAACCAGGGGCCAGGGAGAGTGGTCTAGTGGCCCTGTAGCGATGAGCAACAACCAGGGGAGAGTGGTCTAGTGGCCCTGTAGCGATGAGCAACAACCAGGGAGAGTGGTCTAGGTCTGTGGCCCTGTAGCGATGAGCAACAACCAGGGGCCAGGGGAGAGTGGTCTAGGTCTGTGGCCCTGTAGCGATGAGCAACAACCAGGGGCCAGGGAGAGTGGTCTAGGTCTGTGGCCCTGTAGCGATGAGCAACAACCAGGGGCCAGGGGAGAGTGGTCTAGTGGCCCTGTAGCGATGAGCAACAACCAGGGGCCAGGGAGAGTGGTCTAGGTCTGTGTCCCTGTAGCGATGAGCAACAACCAGGGCCAGGGGAGAGTGGTCTAGGTCTGTGTCCCTGTAGCGATGAGCAACAACCAGGGGAGAGTGGTCTAGTGGCCCTGTAGCGATGAGCAACAACCAGGGAGAGTGGTCTAGTGGCCCTGTAGCGATGAGCAACAACCAGGGAGAGTGGTCTAGTGGCCCTGTAGCGATGAGCAACAACCAGGGGAGAGTGGTCTAGTGGCCCTGTAGCGATGAGCAACAACCAGGGAGAGTGGTCTAGGTCTGTGGCCCTGTAGCGATGAGCAACAACCATGGGCCAGGGAGAGTGGTCTAGGTCTGTGGCCCTGTAGCGATGAGCAACAACCAGGGGCCAGGGGAGAGTGGTCTAGGTCTGTGGCCCTGTAGCGATGAGCAACAACCAGGGGAGAGTGGTCTAGGTCTGTGGCCCTGTAGCGATGAGCAACAACCAGGGGAGAGTGGTCTAGGTCTGTGGCCCTGTAGCGATGAGCAACAACCAGGGGAGAGTGGTCTAGGTCTGTGGCCCTGTAGCGATGAGCAACAACCAGGGGAGAGTGGTCTAGGTCTGTGGCCCTGTAGCGATGAGAACAACCAGGGGAGAGTGGTCTAGGTCTGTGGCCCTGTAGCGATGAGCAACAACCAGGGGAGAGTGGTCTAGGTCTGTGGCCCTGTAGCGATGAGCAACAACCAGGGGAGAGTGGTCTAGGTCTGTGGCCCTGTAGCGATGAGCAACAACCAGGGAGAGTGGTCTAGGTCTGTGGCCCTGTAGCGATGAGCAACAACCAGGGGCCAGGGAGAGTGGTCTAGGTCTGTGGCCCTGTAGTGATGAGCAACAACCAGGGGCCAGGGAGAGTGGTCTAGGTCTGGCCCTGTAGTGATGAGCAACAACCAGGGGCCAGAGTGGTCTAGGTCTGTGGCCCTGTAGCGATGAGCAACAACCAGGGGAGAGTGGTCTAGGTCTGTGGCCCTGTAGCGATGAGCAACAACCAGGGGAGAGTGGTCTAGTCTGGGCCCTGTAGCGATGAGCAACAACCAGGGGCCAGGGAGAGTGGTCTGTGGCCCTGTAGTGATGAGCAACAACCAGGGGCCAGGGGAGAGTGGTCTGTGGCCCTGTAGTGATGAGCAACAACCAGGGGCCAGGGGCCAGGGAGCAGGGAGAGTGGTCTAGGTCTGTGGCCCTGTAGCGATGAGCAACAACCAGGGGCCAGGGAGTGGCCCTGTAGGATGAGCAACAACCAGGGGCCAGGGAGAGTCTGTGTCCCTGTAGCGATGAGCAACAACCAGGGGAGAGTGGTCTAGGTCTGACCCTGTAGCGATGAGCAACAACCAGGGAGAGTGGTCTAGTCTGGCCCTGTAGCGATGAGCAACAACCAGGGGAGAGTGGTCTAGGTCTGTGGCCCTGTAGCGATGAGCAACAACCAGGGGAGAGTGGTCTAGTGGCCCTGTAGCGATGAGCAACAACCTGGGGAGAGTGGTCTAGGTCTGGCCCTGTAGCGATGAGCAACAACCAGGGAGAGTGGTCTAGTGGCCCTGTAGCGATGAACAACAACCAGGGGAGAGTGGTCTAGTGGCCCTGTAGGATGAGCAACAACCAGGGAGAGTGGTCTAGTGGCCCTGTAGATGAGCAACAACCAGGGGCCAGGGAGAGTGGTCTGTGGCCCTGTAGCGATGAGCAACAACCAGGGCCAGGGAGAGTGGTCTAGTGGCCCTGTAGCGATGAGCAACAACCAGGGAGAGTGGTCTAGGGCCCTGTAGCGATGAGCAACAACCAGGGGAGAGTGGTCTAGGTCTGTGGCCCTGTAGCGATGAGCAACAACCAGGGGCCAGGGGAGAGTGGTCTAGGTCTGTGGCCCTGTAGCGATGAGCAACAACCAGGGGCCAGGGAGAGTGGTCTAGGTCTGGGCCCTGTAGCGATGAGCAACAACCAGGGGCCAGGGGAGAGTGGTCTAGTGGCCCTGTAGCGATGAGCAACAACCAGGGGCCAGGGGAGAGTGGTCTAGGTCTGTGTCCCTGTAGCGATGAGCAACAACCAGGGGCCAGGGGAGAGTGGTCTAGGTCTGTGTCCCTGTAGCGATGAGCAACAACCAGGGGAGAGTGGTCTAGTGGCCCTGTAGCGATGAGCAACAACCAGGGAGAGTGGTCTAGTGGCCCTGGATGAGCAACAACCAGGGGAGAGTGGTCTAGTGGCCCTGTAGCGATGAGCAACAACCAGGGGAGAGTGGTCTAGTGGCCCTGTAGCGATGAGCAACAACCAGGGAGAGTGGTCTAGGTCTGTGGCCCTGTAGCGATGAGCAACAACCAGGGCCAGGGGAGAGTGGTCTAGGTCTGGCCCTGTAGCGATGAGCAACAACCAGGGGCCAGGGGAGAGTGGTCTAGGTCTGTGGCCCTGTAGCGATGAGCAACAACCAGGGGAGAGTGGTCTAGGTCTGTGGCCCCTGTAGCGATGGCAGCCTGGTCTAGGTCTGGGCCCTGTAGCGATGAGCAACAACCAGGGGAGAGTGGTCTAGGTCTGGCCCTGTAGCGATGAGCAACAACCAGGGGGGAGAGTGGTCTGTGGCCCTGTAGTGATGAGCAACAACCAGGGGCCAGGGAGAGTGGCCCTGTAGCGATGAGCAACAACCAGGGGAGGGGAGAGTGGTCTAGGTCTGGGCCCTGTAGCGATGAGCAACAACCAGGGGAGAGTGGTCTAGGTCTGTGTCCCTGTAGCGATGAGCAACAACCAGGGAGAGAGTGGCAACTGAGTGGTCTGTGGCCCTGTAGCGATGAGCAACAACCAGGGAGCCCCTGTAGGGAGCAACAGCCAGGGAGAGTGGTCTGTGGCCCTGTAGTCTGGGGAGAGTGGTCCCCTGTAGCGATGAGCAACAACCAGGGAACAACAACCAGGGGAGAGTGGTCTAGTGGCCCTGTAGTCTGGTCTAGTGGCCCTGTAGCGATGCAGCAACCAGGGGCCATGAGCCCTGTAGCGAACAACCAGGGGCCAGGGGAGAGTGGTCTAGTGGCCCTGTAGCGATGAGCAACAACCAGGGGAGGGAGTGGTCTAGTGGCCCTGTAGCGATGAGCAACAACCAGGGAGAGTGGTCTAGGTCTGTGGCCCTGTAGCGATGAGCAACAACCAGGGGCCAGGGGAGTGGTCTAGGTCTGTGGCCCTGTAGCGATGAGCAACAACCAGGGGCCAGGGGAGTGGTCTAGGTCTGTGGCCCTGTAGCGATGAGCAACAACCAGGGGCCAGGGAGAGTGGGCCAGGGAGCAACAACCAGTGGTCTAGGTCTGTGCCCTGTAGTGATGAGCAACAACCAGGGGCCAGGGAGAGTGGTCTAGGTCTGTGTCCCTGTAGCGATGAGCAACAACCAGGGGAGAGAGTGGTCTGAGGTCTGTGGCCCTGTAGCGATGAGCAACAACCAGGGAGAGTGGTCTAGTGGCCCTGTAGGTGAGCTGTCTAGTGGCCCTGTAGCGATGAGCAACAACCAGGGGCCAGAGTGGTCTAGGTCTGTGGCCCTGTAGCGATGAGCAACAACCAGGGGCCAGGGGAGAGTGGTCTAGGTCTGTGGCCCTGTAGCGATGAGCAACAACCAGGGGCCAGGGGAGTGTGGTCTAGGTCTGTGGCCCTGTAGCGATGAGCAACAACCAGGGGAGAGTGGTCTAGGTCTGTGGCCCTGTAGCGATGAGCAACAACCAGGGGCCTGTGGCCCTGTAGGATGAGCAGGGGAGAGTGGTCTAGGTCTGTGGCCCTGTAGCGATGAGCAACAACCAGGGGAGAGTGGTCTAGGGGGCCCTGTAGGATGGAGGGGAGAGTGGTCTAGGTCTGTGGCCCTGTAGTGATGAGCAACCAGGGGCCAGGGGAGAGTGGTCTAGGTCTGTGGCCCTGTAGCGATGAGCAACAACCAGGGGAGAGTGGTCTAGGTCTGTGGCCCTGTAGCGATGAGCAACAACCAGGGGAGAGTGGTCTAGGTCTGGGCCCTGTAGCGATGAGCAACAACCAGGGGCCAGGGAGAGTGGTCTGTGGCCCTGTAGTGATGAGCAACAACCAGGGGCCAGGGGAGGGTCTGTGGCCCTGTAGTGATGAGCAACAACCAGGGGCCAGAGTGGTCTAGGTCTGTGGCCCTGGTGATGAGCAACAACCAGGGGAGAGTGGTCTAGGTCTGTGGCCCTGTAGGATGAGCAACAACCAGGGAGAGTGGTCTAGGTCTGTGGCCCTGTAGCGATGAGCAACAACCAGGGGCCAGGGGAGAGTGGTCTGTGGCCCTGTAGTGATGAGCAACCCAGGGGCCAGGGGAGAGTGTCTGTGGCCCTGTAGTGATGAGCAACAACCAGGGGCCAGGGAGAGTGGTCTAGGTCTGTGGCCCTGTAGCGATGAGCAACAACCAGGGGAGAGTGGTCTAGGTCTGTGGCCCTGTAGCGATGAGCAACAACCAGGGGCCAGGGAGAGTGGTCTGTGGCCCTGTAGTGATGAGCAACAACCAGGGGCCAGGGAGAGTGGTCTGTGGCCCTGTAGTGATGAGCAACAACCAGGGGCCAGGGAGTGGTCTAGGTCTGTGGCCCTGTAGCGATGAGCAACAACCAGGGGAGAGTGGTCTGTGGCCCTGTAGCGATGAGCAACAACCAGGGGAGAGTGGTCTAGGTCTGGCCCTGTAGCGATGAGCAACAACCAGGGGCCAGGGGAGAGTGGTCTGTGGCCCTGTAGTGATGAGCAACAACCAGGGGCCAGGGGAGAGTGGTCTGTGGCCCTGTAGTGATGAGCAACAACCAGGGGCCAGGGGAGAGTGGTCTAGGTCTGGCCCTGTAGCGATGAGCAACAACCAGGGGAGAGTGGTCTAGGTCTGGCCCTGTAGCGATGAGCAACAACCAGGGGAGAGTGGTCTAGGTCTGTGGCCCTGTAGCGATGAGCAACAACCAGGGGCCAGGGGAGAGTGGTCTGTGGCCCTGTAGTGATGAGCAACAACCAGGGGCCAGGGGAGAGTGGTCTGTGGCCCTGTAGTGATGAGCAACAACCAGGGGCCAGGGGAGAGTGGTCTAGGTCTGTGGCCCTGTAGCGATGAGCAACAACCAGGGGCCAGGGGAGAGTGGTCTAGGTCTGTGCCCTGTAGCGATGAGCAACAACCAGGGGCCAGGTGGTCTAGTGGTCTGTAGGTGAGCAACAACCAGGGAGAGTGTGTCCCTGTAGCGATGAGCAACAACCAGGGAGAGTGGTCCCCTGTAGGATGAGCAACAACCAGGGGAGAGTGGTCTGTGGCCCTGTAGCAACAACCTGGGGAGAGTGGTCTAGGTCAGTGGCCCTGTAGCCAACAACCAGGGGAGAGTGGTCTAGTGGCCCTGTAGCGATGAGCAACAACCAGGGAGAGTGGTCTAGTGGCCCTGTAGCGATGAGCAACAACCAGGGGAGAGTGGTCTAGTGGCCCTGTAGCGATGAGCAACAACCAGGGGCCAGAGTGGTCTAGTGGCCCTGTAGCGATGAGCAACAACCAGGGGCCAGGGGAGAGTGGTCTAGTGGGTCCCTGTAGCGATGAGCAACAACCAGGGAGAGTGGTCTAGGTCTGTGGCCCTGTAGCGATGAGCAACAACCAGGGGCCAGGGAGAGTGGTCTAGGTCTGTGGCCCTGTAGCGATGAGCAACAACCAGGGGCCAGGGGAGAGTGGTCTAGGTCTGTGGCCCTGTAGCGATGAGCAACAACCAGGGGCCAGGGGAGAGTGGTCTAGGTCTGTGCCCTGTAGCGATGAGCAACAACCAGGGGCCAGGGAGTGGTCTAGGTCTGTGTCCCTGTAGCGATGAGCAACAACCAGGGGCCAGGGGAGAGTGGTCTAGGTGTGCCCTGTAGCGATGAGCAACAACCAGGGAGAGTGGTCCAGTGGCCCTGTCTGGCAACAACCAGGGAGAGTGGTCTGTGGCCCTGTAGCGATGAGCAACAACCAGGGGCCTAGTGGCCCTGTAGCGATGAGCAACAACCAGGGGAGAGTGGTCTAGGTCTGTGGCCCTGTAGCGATGAGCAACAACCAGGGGCCAGGGAGAGTGGTCTAGGTCTGTGGCCCTGTAGCGATGAGCAACAACCAGGGGCCAGGGAGAGTGGTCTAGGTCTGTGGCCCTGTAGCGATGAGCAACAACCAGGGGCCAGGGGAGGGGAGAGTGGTCTAGGTCTGTGGCCCTGTAGCGATGAGCAACAACCAGGGGCCAGGTGGTCTAGGTCTGTGTCCCTGTAGCGATGAGCAACAACCAGGGGAGAGTGGTCTGTGTCCCTGTAGCGATGAGCAACAACCAGGGGAGAGTGGTCTAGGTCTGTGGCCCTGTAGCGATGAGCAACAACCAGGGGCCAGGGGAGAGTGGTCTAGGTCTGTGGCCCTGTAGCGATGAGCAACAACCAGGGGAGAGTGGTCTAGTCTGGCCCTGTAGCGATGAGCAACAACCAGGGGCCAGGGGAGAGTGGTCTAGGTCTGGGCCCTGTAGCGATGAGCAACAACCAGGGGAGAGTGGTCTAGGTCTGTGGCCCTGTAGCGATGAGCAACAACCAGGGGCCAGAGTGGTCTGGTCTGTGGCCCTGTAGCGATGAGCAACAACCAGGGGGGGGAGAGTGGTCTGGTCTGTGGCCCTGTAGCGATGAGCAACAACCAGGGGAGGGGAGTGGTCTAGGTCTGTGGCCCTGTAGCGATGAGCAACAACCAGGGGAGAGTGGTCTAGGTCTGTGGCCCTGTAGCGATGAGCAACAACCAGGGGAGAGTGGTCTAGGTCTGTGGCCCTGTAGCGATGAGCAACAACCAGGGGAGAGTGGTCTAGGTCTGTGGCCCTGTAGCGATGAGCAACAACCAGGGGCCAGGGGAGAGTGGTCTAGGTCTGTGGCCCTGTAGCGATGAGCAACAACCAGGGGCCAGGGAGAGTGGTCTAGGTCTGTGGCCCTGGCGATGAGCAACAACCAGGGGAGAGTGGTCTAGGTCTATGAGCAACAACCAGGGGCCAGGGGAGAGTGGTCTAGGTCCCCTGTAGCGAAGCAACAAACAGGGGAGAGTGGTCTAGGTCTGTGGCCCTGTAGCGATGAGCAACAACCAGGGGCCAGGGGAGTGGTCTAGGTCTGTGGCCCTGTAGCGATGAGCAACAACCAGGGGCCAGGGGAGAGTGGTCTAGGTCTGTGTCCCTGTAGCGATGAGCAACAACCAGGGGAGAGTGGTCTAGGTCTGTGGCCCTGTAGCGATGAGCAACAACCAGGGGCCAGGGGAGAGTGGTCTAGGTCTGTGGCCCTGTAGCGATGAGCAACAACCAGGGGAGAGTGTGAGTTATGCCTGTATCCCAAACAACCAGGGGAGAGGGTGAGTTATGCCTGTATCCCAAACAACCAGGGGAGAGTGTGAGTTAGGCCTGTATCCCAAACAACCAGGGGAGAGGGTGAGTTATGCCTGTATCCCAAACAACCAGGGGAGAGGGTGAGTTATGCCTGTATCCCAAACAACCAGGGGAGAGTGTGAGTTAGGCCTGTATCCCAAACAACCAGGGGAGAGTGTCAGTTAGGCCTGTATCCCAAACAACCAGGGGAGAGTGTTGAGTTAGGCCTGCCTCCCAAACAACCAGGGGAGAGTGTGAGTTAGGCGTGTATCCCAAATAACCAGGGGAGAGTGTGAGTTAGGTGTGTATCCCAAATGAGCAACAACCAGGGGCCAGGGAGAGTGGTCCCAGGTCTGTGGCCCTGAAACAACCAGGGGAGAGTGTGAGTTAGGCGTGTATCCCAAACAACCAGGGGAAAGTGTGAGTTAGGCCTGTATCCCAAACAACCAGTGGAGAGTGTGAGTTAGGCCTGTATCCCAAACAACCAGGGGAAAGTGTGAGTTAGGCCTGTATCCCAAATAACCAGGGGAGAGTGTGAGTTAGGCCTGTATCCCAAATAACCAGGGGAGAGTGTGAGTTAGGCCTGTATCCCAAACAACCAGGGGAAAGTGTGAGTTAGGCCTGTATCCCAAACAACCAGGGGAGAGTGTGAGTTAGGTGTGTATCCCAAATAACCAGGGGAGAGTGTGAGTTAGGCCTGTATCCCAAACAACCAGGGGAAAGTGTGAGTTATGCCTGTATCCCAAACAACCAGGGGAGAGGGTGAGTTATGCCTGTATCCCAAACAACCAGGGGAGAGTGTGAGTTAGGCCTGTATCCCAAACAACCAGGGGAGAGTGTGAGTTACGCCTGTTTCCCAAACAACCAGGGGAGAGTGTGAGTTACCACTGCATCCTAAATGCCACCCTATCCTCTACATAGTCCATTATGGGCCATGGTCAAACGTAGTACACTTTATAGGGAGCAGGGTATCATTCGGTACGTTTCCCTAAAACTTGGTAGCTAACGTAACACTCTATTTCTCTTGATAATAACCAGCCAATCAGCAAGGAGAGAATAACAACTGTTAAATCTTTGACCGTTTGACCATCGATCTTCTGAAGTGCCTGAAGTGAACAACAACAACAACAACAACAACAACAACAACAACAACAACAACAACAACAACAACAACAAATCCACCAAAAATGAAGCAGTTTACCGTTGTGACCCAGTGTGTTCTGGGTTTATGTCATCGAGGGTTTTCGTGACTAGTTAAGTGCTACGAACGCTACAAAGCTTTCTAGGGAACAATCACCCCCAAACACGTACAGACACATTTAAGAAAGAAAATACACTGGATACAGGAAGAAGAATGAAGAAGAATGAAGAAGAAGAAGCACGTTGCTGTTCATGTAGCTAGCTAAGTGCTGTACTATGAGTTGTCTGGGTCCTCCAGGGTCCTAGCTAGCTAAGTGCTGTACTATGAGTGGTCTGGGTCCTCCAGGGTCCTAGCTAGCTAAGTGCTGTACTATGAGTGGTCTGGGTCCTCCAGGGTCCTAGCTAGCTAAGTGCTGTACTATGAGTGGTCTGGGTCCTCAGGGTCTAGCTAGCTAAGTGCTGTACTATGAGTGGTCTGGGTCCTCCAGGGTCCTAGCTAGCTAAGTGCTGTACTATGAGTGGTCTGGGTCTTCTAGGGTCTTCTAACAGTGCTGTACTATGAGTGGTCTGGGTCCTAGGGTCCTAGCTGCTAAGTGCTGTCTATGAGTGGTCTGGGTCTTCTAGGGTCCTAGCTAGCTAAGTGCTGTACTATGAGTGGTCTGGGTCTTCCGGGTCCTAGCTAGCCAAGTGCTGTACTATGAGTGGTCTGGGTCTTCTAGGGTCCTAGCTAGCTAAGTGCTGTACTATGAGTGGTCTGGGTCTTCCTGGGTCCTAACTAGCTAAGTTTATGTTACGTAAAGCTCAGCTAAATGAGGTCAACAACAGCCACAGCCAGTACTAATGATTTTCAATGATAAGCCATTTCCCTCCTTAATAGGGTTGTCATTATGGGTGAACCTATCGCTGAAGCCTTTCGGCCGCTGTCGTCTGCTCTGCTGTACGGAGAAAACGCATTCGCCCTAATGCCGACGTCGTGAGAGAGGAGATACATCTGTTTTCCTGACTGACTGCTTCCGAAAAGGGAAACCAATTCATCTCTATTGAGTCCAACGGAAGTGTTTTTGGCGTGTCTACTGAGTCTAACGGAAGTGTTTTTGGCGTGTCTACTGAGTCTAACGGAAGTGTTTTTGGCGTGTCTACTGAGTCCAACGGAAGTGTTTTTTGGCGTGTCTACTGAGTCCAACGGAAGTGTTTTTTGGCGTGTCTACTGAGTCTAACGGAAGTGTTTTTGGCGTGTCTACTGAGTCCAACGGAAGTGTTTTTTGGCGTGTCTACTGAGTCCAACGGAAGTGTTTTTGGCGTGTCTACTGAGTCCAACAGAAGTGTTTTTGGCGTGTCTACTGAGTCTAACAGAAGTGTTTTTGGCGTGTCTACTGAGTCTAACAGAAGTGTTTTTGGCGTGTCTACTGAGTCTAACAGAAGTGTTTTTGGCGTGTCTACTGAGTCCAACGGAAGTGTTTTTGGCGTGTCTACTGAGTCCAACAGAAATGTTTTTGGCGTGTCTACTGAGTCCAACGGAAGTGTTTTTGGCGTGTCTACTGAGTCTAACAGAAGTGTTTTTGGCGTGTCTACTGAGTCCAACAGAAGTGTTTTTGGCGTGTCTACTGAGTCCAACAGAAGTGTTTTTGGCGTGTCTACTGAGTCCAACAGAAGTGTTTTTGGCGTGTCTACTGAGTCCAACAGAAATGTTTTTGGCGTGTCTCCTGAGTCCAACAGAAGTGTTTTTGGCGTGTCTACTGAGTCCAACAGAAGTGTTTTTGGCGTGTCTACTGAGTCTAACAGAAGTGTTTTTGGCGTGTCTACTGAGTCTAACAGAAGTGTTTTTGGCGTGTCTACTGAGTCTAACAGAAGTGTTTTTGGTGTGTCTACTGAGTCTAACAGAAGTGTTTTGGCGTGTCTACTGAGTCTAACAGAAGTGTTTTTGGTGTGTCTACTGAGTCTAACAGAAGTGTTTTTGGTGTGTCTACTGAGTCTAACAGAAGTGTTTTTGGCGTGTCTACTGAGTCCAACAGAAGTGTTTTTGGTGTGTCTACTGAGTCCAACAGAAATGTTTTTGGCGTGTCTACTGAGTCCAACAGAAGTGTTTTTGGCGTGTCTACTGAGTCCAACAGAAGTGTTTTTGGCGTGTCTACTGAGTCTAACAGAAGTGTTTTTGGCGTGTCTACTGAGTCCAACAGAAATGTTTTTGGCGTGTCTACTGAGTCTAACAGAAGTGTTTTTGGCGTGTCTACTGAGTCCAACAGAAGTGTTTTTGGCGTGTCTACTGAGTCCAACAGAAGTGTTTTTGGTGTGTCTACTGAGTCCAACAGAAATGTTTTTGGCGTGTCTACTGAGTCCAACAGAAATGTTTTTGGCGTGTCTACTGAGTCCAACAGAAGTGTTTTTGGCGTGTCTACTGAGTTCAACAGAAGTGTTTTGGCGTGTCTACTGAGTCCAACAGAAATGTTTTTGGCGTGTCTACTGAGTCCAACAGAAGTGTTTTGGCGTGTCTACTGAGTCCAACAGAAGTGTTTTTGGCGTGTCTACTGAGTCCAACAGAAATGTTTTTGGCGTGTCTACTGATTCCAACAGAAGTGTTTTTGGCGTGTCTACTGAGGTCCAACAGAAGTGTTTTTGGCGTGTCTACTGAGTCCAACAGAAGTGTTTTTGGCGTGTCTACTGAGTCCAACAGAAGTGTTTTTGGCGTGTCTACTGAGTCTAACAGAAGTGTTTTTGGCGTGTCTACTGAGTCCAACAGAAGTGTTTTTGGCGTGTCTACTGAGTCCAACAGAAGTGTTTTTGGCGTGTCTACTGAGTCCAACAGAAGTGTTTTTGGTGTGTCTACTGAGTCCAACAGAAGTGTTTTTCTAAAGTGGATGCCTCTTGCAGATGCCTTGTTCTGACTGTAAGCCCGAGGCAGAGCTCAAAGTGTCCCCATGGGAGTGGAGAGAGAGAGAGAAAGGCCCGGGGATGGGTTCCCACGGCGGGGCTGTGTGGTGGGGGTGTGACTGCCTACGGTGTAGCTGAGTTGTTCTACTACTCTACTGTTCTGTTCTGGAATCAACGGAGGAGAATTCCACATTCAACATTCTACATTCTACATTCTACATTCTACATTCCATCTGGCCTCCATTATGCCGATGATTCTAAAAAATATATTGTAATGCTTTGCTTTTTAAAAACAAGCAAGTATAGCCCAATAATACCGTAGGAAAACTGATGGAATTGATGGTTAACTGCTTTGTTAAATGTTGTTAGAGTAGCTATATCTGTATATTTTCCCAGCTGGAAATAACTGTCATAAAGTACCTAGTGCCCTTTACTCAGGAAATACATTGTGTATTCAGTGTGTGGGAGTAGGGCTAGGATAGCAAAGAACACAATGTATATTTCCTTCTGTCTCTGTGTGAAATGTTTTAAAGGTCTGTTTCCTTCGGTCTGTATAACATGTGTTAAAGGTCTGTTTCCTTCTGTCTGTATAACATGTGTTAAAGGTCTGTTTCCTTCTGTCTGTATAACATGTTTAAAGGTATGTTTCCTTCTGTCTGTATAAGGTCTGTTTCCTTCTGTCTGTATAACATGTGTTAAAGGTCTGTTTCCTTCTGTCTGTATAACATGTGTTAAAGGTCTGTTTCCTTCTGTCTGTATAAAGGTCTGTTTCCTTCTGTCTGTATAACATGTGTTAAAGGTCTGTTTCCTTCTGTCTGTATAACATGTGTTAAAGGTCTGTTTCCTTCTGTCTGTATAAGGTCTGTTTCCCTTCTGTCTGTATGAAATGCTTTAAGGTCTGTTTCCTTCTGTCTGTATAACATGTGTTAAAGGTCTGTTTCCTTCTGTCTGTATAACATGTGTTAAAGGTCTGTTTCCTTCTGTCTGTATAAAGGTCTGTTTCCTTCTGTCTGTATAAAATGCTTTAAGGTCTGTTTCCTTCTGTCTGTATAAGGTCTGTTTCCTTCTGTCTGTATAACATGTGTTAAAGGTCTGTTTCCCTCTGTCTGTATAACATGTGTTAAAGGTCTGTTTCCTTCTGTCTGTATAAAATGCTTTAAGGTCTGTTTCCTTCTGTCTGTATAAGGTCTGTTTCCTTCTGTCTGTATAACATGTGTTAAAGGTCTGCTTCCCTCTGTCTGTATAACATGTGTTAAAGGTCTGTTTCCTTCTGTCTGTATAAGGTCTGTTTCCCTCTGTCTGTATAACATGTGTTAAAGGTCTGTTTCCCTCTGTCTGTATAACATGTGTTAAAGGTCTGTTTCCTTCTGTCTGTATAACATGTGTTAAAGGTCTGTTTCCTTCTGTCTGTATAAGGTCTGTTTCCTTCTCTCTGTCTGTATAAGGTCTGTTTCCTTCTGTCTGTATAACATGTTTAAAGGTCTGTTTCCTTCTGTCTGTATAAGGTCTGTTTCCTTCTGTCTGTATAAAATGCTTTACGGTCTGTTTCTCTTATGTGGTTGAAATAGGAGCAGGTTTTTAACGATGCTGTTGAAGATAACACACCTCTGCAGACGGTATCTAACTGTGAATTCACGTTTTGTCAGGATGCTGAAAGAAATTATATTTCTCCATTCCTGTTTCTGAGTCTAAATGTAGCCTGTATCACTTTACTGCAATACATTCTAATGACTTCTGCAGGTGTTAATATGAAGGCTCTGTGAGAGGTTGTTCTACTACTCTACTGTTCTATTCTGGAATCCAACGGAGAGGTTCCACATTCTACATTCTACATTCTACAGTCAGTGTCCAGATGCCAGTTTCCATTTATCCCATCTGAACAGTAGGCTACAGGTTCCTGTGACGTTCCATAGGCCTGTTTGAAGTCCCCCGGTCTTGTGACTGTTGAATTTGTAAGGCTACAGCGCCTCACAATCATCACATCATGACACACAGCTGCTATCATCCTCTTCTACCTCGTCACCTAATCTTTCCCAAACATTACTGTTCTGGTCCTCCCTTTTCTCTTTATTTTCAACTCTCCATTTCACAGCTTTTCTATTCGTGAATTAAACTCCTGACATTGTCCTTTGTACTTCCGTGGTCTGATAACTTTATTCTGTCCGTTCCCTAAAGCATTTGGTGCCTGTCAAATTAATAAGCCCTAAAGGTTAGTTTTGTGCACTAAGAAAAACCTCAAAGTAGCCTATAGATATAAATTATATTAATCATTAATATAAATAGCATCAGAATTCTAGATAAAAAATTTAAGGTATTGTTTTGTCTTTATGTAACGACGTCACCCGCTCTTCCACACAACATTTCTTGACCCTAAACTCACTCGGCTTTAACCGCTGGGGACTGCGGGTTATGAGTCAGCCCCGCGCATCACTACTGAGGATTTTAAGGGGGAAATTACACTATTTAGCAACACATAGGCTATTCAGGAACACGTCCCAAATTACACTCTATCGACACCCTACACCCATAGGGCTCTGGTCAAAAGTAGTGCACTATATAGGCAATAGGGTGCCATAGGGCTCTGGTCTAAAGTAGTGTACTATATAGGAATAGGGCTCTGGTCTATAGTAGTGTACTATATAGGGAATAGGGTCCCTGGTCTATAGTAGTGTACTATATAGGGAATAGGGCTCTGGTCTATAGTAGTGTACTATATAGGGAATAGGGCTCTGGTCTATAGTAGTGTACTATATAGGGAATAGGGTGCCATAGGGCCCTGGTCTAAAGTAGTGTACTATATAGGGAATAGGGTGCCATAGGGCCTGGTCCTAAGTAGTGTACTATATAGGGAATAGGGCTCTGGTCTATAGTAGTGTACTATATAGGGAATAGGGCTCTGGTCTATAGTGTGTACTATATAGGGAATAGGGCTCTGGTCTAAAGTAGTGCACTATATAGGGAATAGGGTGCCATAGGGCCCTGGTCTAAAGTAGTGTACTATATAGGGAATAGGGTGCCATAGGGCCCTGGTCTAAAGTAGTGTACTATATAGGGAATAGGGTGCCATAGGGCCCCTGGTCTAAAGTAGTGTACTATATAGGGAATAGGGTGCCATAGGGCCCTGGTCTAAAGTAGTGTACTATATAGGGAATAGGGTGCCAGGGCCCTGGTCTAAAGTAGTGTACTATATAGAGAATAGGGCTCTGGTCTAAAGTAGTGTACTATATAGGGAATAGGGTGCCATAGGGCCCTGGTCTAAAGTAGTGTACTATATAGGAATAGGGTGCCATAGGGCCCTGGTCTAAAGTAGTGCACTATATAGGAATAGGGCTCTGGTCTATAGTAGTGTACTATATAGGGAATAGAGTGCCATAGGGCCCCTGGTCTAAAGTAGTGCACTATATAGGAATAGGGCTCTGGTCTATAGTAGTGTACTATATAGGGAATAGGGTGCCATAGGGCCCTGGTCTAAAGTAGTGCACTATATAGGGAATAGGGCTCTGGTCTAAAGTAGTGCACTACATAGAGAATAGGGCTCTGGTCTAAAGTAGTGCACTATATAGGAATAGGTGCCATAGGGCCCTGGTCTAAAGTAGTGCACTATATAGGGAATAGGGTGCCATTTGTGACGCATACCATACTACTGTAACTATATATAGAAGTGCACTACTTACCAGACGGTGATGTAGTCGTAGATGGGTTCAGTGTTGAGAACGGTGAAGTTGATGCAGATGCCATTCCCTGGGGGGAACTCTGGTCTATGTAGTGTACACTCCACAGACAGTCCTGGTCTAAGTTAGGTACTACATGCTGGGTGGTCGGGAGAATAGATGGTCCCTGTTCAGAGACGTTATATTACCACCACACTGGGCTAGAGGGAGAGAGGGAGAGAGGCAGAGAGGGGAGAGAGAGAGAGAGAAAGGGAGGGAGAGAAGGAGACGTTATGACCACACTGGGCTAGAGGGAGAGGGAGAGAGGGAGAGGGGAGAGAGGGAGGGAGGGAGGGAGGGAGGGAGGAGGAGGGAGGGAGGGAGGGAGGGAGGGAGGAGGGAGGGAGGGAGGGAGGAGAGGGGTTTTGAGATCAAGAGAGAGGGTGGGAGGGAGGCAGGGAGGAAGGGAGGGGGTTTGAGATTGAGAGAGAGGTAGGGAGGAGGGAGGGGGTTTGAGATCGAGAGAGAGAGAGAGAGAGAGAGAGAGAGAGAGAGAGAGAGAGAGAGAGAGAGAGAGAGAGAGAGAGAGAGAGAGAGAGAGCAGAATGAAGCGGTCAGCCGTCCCTGATACACTACCCTAGTGGCTAACTGTAAAGTAAACCAACCCTAACCAAACATGATTTTGCTATTGTTCATAGATGTGTGTATTCTGCAGGGGTAAACCCAGGATATGTGATTCACTGTCTTTATTATTGACGTCAGTTACCTGGTCTGTTACATGATAAACAACAGTCAGTATGGTACATGAGAAACAACAGCCAGCATGGTACATGATAGACAACAGACAGTATGGTACATGAGAAACAACAGCCAGTATGGTACATGATAAACAACAGCCAGTATGGTACATGATAAACAACAGCCAGTATGGTACATGATAAAAACAACAGCCAGTATGGTACATGATAAACAACAGCCAGTATGGTACATGGTAAACAACAGCCAGTATGGTACATGAGAAACAACAGCCAGTATGGTACATGATAAACAACAGCCAGTATGGTACATGGTAAACAACAGCCAGTATGGTACATGAGAAATAACAGCCAGTATGGTACGCGAGAAACAACAGCCAGTAAACATGGCAGCCAGTATGGTACATGGTAAACAACAGCCAGTATGGTACATGAGAAACAACAGCCAGTATGGTACATGATAAACAAACAGCCAGTATGGTACATGAGAAACAACAGCCAGTATGGTACATGAGAAACAACAGCCAGTATGGTACATAATAAACAACAGCCACAATATAATCTCAAATAGTGTAAAAAGTCAACATTATATAATGATATTTACATTTCCAGAGATGTGAAACATAAAAGTAAAACAGACAAATTGAATAAAGGCCCATCGAGCGACAACACCACATCACACACATTCAAAGACACTCTGACATCTGACCGTGACCCCATGACCCCTGGCTGTGACCCCACTCCCCGAGGGACAGTTTAGGATATGCAAAAAACTAAAACATTTCCAATTCAATGCACATTGTACTATGTGTGAACACAATTAGTATTATTATAGAATATAATTTCAAAGATGATCAAATGTAAAGACTTAAATGTAAAAATGAAATATTAAATAGCAGCAGGGTACAGGTCAGCCTGGATAAATATCAGGGTACAGGTCAGCCTGGATAAATAGCAGGTACAGGTCAGCTGGATACATTGCAGGGTACAGGTCAGCCTGGATAAATAGCAAGCAGGTCAGCCTGGATAAATAGCAGGGTACAGGTCAGCCTGGATAAATAGCAGGGTACAGGTCAGCCTGGATAAATAGCAGGGGTACAGGCCAGCCTGGATAATAGCAGGGTAAAGGTCAGCCTGGATAAATAGCAGGGTACAGGTCAGCCTGGATAAATAGCAGGGTACAGGTCAGCCTGGATAAATAGCAGGGTACAGGTCAGTCTGGATAAATAGCAGGGTACAGGTCAGCTTAGATAAATAGCAGGGCCTGGACAGGTCAGCCTGGATAAATAGCAGGGTACAGGTCAGCCTGGATAAATAGCAGGGTACAGGTCAGCCTGGATAAATAGCAGGGTACAGGTCAGCCTGGATAAATAGCAGGGTACAGGTCAGCCTGGATAAATAGCAGGGTACAGGTCAGCCTGGATAAATAGTATACAGGTCAGCAGGGTACAGGTCAGCCTGGATAAATAGCAGGGTACAGGTCAGGGATAAATAACAGGGGTACAGGTCAGCCTGGATAAATAGCAGGGTACAGGTCAGCCTGGATAAATAGCAGGGTACAGGTCAGCCTGGATAAATAGCAGGGTACAGGCCAGCCTGGATAAATAGCAGGGATAAAGGTCAGCCTGGATAAATAAATAGCAGGGTACAGGTCAGCCTGGATAAATAGCAGGGTACAGGTCAGCCTGGATAAATAGCAGGGTACAGGTCAGCCTGGATAAATAGCAGGGTACAGGTCAGCTTAGATAAATAGCAGGGTACAGGTCAGCCTGGATAAATAGCAGGTACAGGTCAGCCTGGATAAATAGCAGGGTACAGGTCAGCCTGGATAAATTGCAGGGTACAGGTCAGCCTGGATAAATAGCAGCAGGGTACAGGTCAGCCTGGATAAATAGCAGGGTACAGGTCCCAGCCTGGATAAATAGCAGCAGGGTACAGGCCAGCCTGGATACAATAGCAGGGTAAAGGTCAGCCTGGATAAATAGCAGGGGTACAGGTCAGCCTGGATAAATAGCAGGGTACAGGTCAGCCTGGATAAATAGCAGGGTACAGGTCAGCCTGGATAAATAGCAGGGTACAGGTCAGCTTAGATAAATAGCAGGGTACAGGTCAGCCTGGATAAATAGCATGGTACAGGTCAGCCTGGATAAATAGCAGCAGGGTACAGGTCAGCCTGGATAAATAGCAGGGTACAGGTCCGCCTGGATAAATAGCAGGGTACAGGTCAGCCTGGATAAATAGCAGGGTACAGGTCAGCCTGGATAAATAGCATGGTACAGGTCCTGGATAAATAGCAGGGTACAGGTCAGCCTGGATAAAATACAGGTCAGCCTGGATAAATAGCAGGGTGAGCCTGGATAAATAGCAGGTACAGGTCAGCCTAGATAAATAGCAGGGTACAGGTCAGCCTGGATAAATAGCAGGTACAGGTCAGCCTGGATAAATAGCAGGGTACAGGTCAGCCTGGATAAATAGCAGGGTACAGGTCATCCTGGATAAATAGCAGGGCTGGAGGTCAGCCTGGATAAATAGCAGGGTAAAGGTCAGCCTAGATACACTACCACTACATTTAATGTCACTTTATAAGATAATTCCAAAGAGAAGTCCATTTTCAGAGATATTAAATACATTATGCATGAAAGATAATCCACTCACCCTCACAGCATGGTACAGGGTAGTTCCAGTTTCTGCTGACCCCATGCAGGCAGGTGAGTGAGACCTCTCCTATCAGGGTGTAACCTGGCAGGCATTCAAAGCGAGATGGTCAGGCCCACCCCGAAGTCTCGGCCTATCACCACGCCGTTAAGGAACGGCCTCGGGTCTGGGCAGCTGGAGCTCATAGGCTATTAGTCCAACAGGGAACACAAAGAGGTGATCATGTTAATAGGGTTTTATTTAAATGGTTCGAGGGGAAAGGACAGCAGATTACGTTGCCAGACACCGACCATTAGTCTGTGTAGACTAATGGGAAGGCTGGGTAAAGACGTGAGACAAGGGCTGATCCCCAGAATCTGGTTCTTCTCACCAAAACGTCTGTAGAGTCCCATCCGTTTGAGCTACCAACTAGTATGACCCATCGATGGAAAGCTGAGACTCTCACGAACACGCATGTGTTTTACTCACACGCCACACAAGAGTTGTTAGAAGGTAAGAGGTTCTTCTACATAGAAGATCATAGTAAATCCCAGGTCATAGTGTCTACAATACTGTAAGACGTTCTTCTACATAGTAGACCATAGTAAATCCCAGGTCATAGTGTCTATAATACTGTAAGGGGTTAATCTACATAGATCATAGTAAATCCCAGGTCATAGTGTCTATAATACTGTAAGGGGTTAATCTACATAGATCATAGTAAATCCCAGGTCATAGTGTCTATAATACTGTAAGGGGTTAATCTACATAGATCATAGTAAATCCCAGGTCATAGTGTCTATAATACTGTAAGGGGTTCTTCTACATAGTAGACCATAGTAGATCCCAGGTCATAGTGTCTATAATACTGTAAGGGGTTCTTCTACATAGACCATAGTAAATCCCAGGTCATAGTGTCTATAATACTGTAAGGGGTTAATCTACATAGATCATAGTAAATCCCAGGTCATAGTGTCTATAATACTGTAAGGGGTTCTTCTACATAGTAGACCATAGTAAATCCCAGGTCATAGTGTCTATAATACTGTAAGGGGTTCTTCTACATAGATCATAGTAAATCCCAGGTCATAGTGTCTATAATACTGTAAGGGGTTCTTCTACATAGACCATAGTAAATCCCAGGTCATAGTGTCTATAATACTGTAAGGGGTTCTTCTACATAGTAGACCATAGTAAATCCCAGGACATAGTGTCTATAATACTGTAAGGGGTTCTTCTACATAGACCATAGTAAATCCCAGGTCATAGTGTCTATAATACTGTAAGGGGTTCTTCTACATAGTAGACCATAGTAAATCCCAGGTCATAGTGTCTATAATACTGTAAGGGGTTCTTCTACATAGATCATAGTAAATCCCAGGTCATAGTGTCTATAATACTGTAAGGGGTTCTTCTACATAGTAGACCATAGTAAATCCCAGGTCATAGTGTCTATAATACTGTAAGGGGTTCTTCTACATAGATCATAGTAAATCCCAGGTCATAGTGTCTATAATACTGTAAGGGGTTCTTCTACATAGATCATAGTAAATCCCAGGTCATAGTGTCTATAATACTGTAAGGGGTTCTTCTACATAGTAGACCATAGTAAATCCCAGGTCATAGTGTCTATAATACCGTAATGAACTCACATAGTTGCAGTCACAAACTCTAAACTCCACACAGCTCTCACTGACTAGTTGGATATTCATGTTTCACTGAGCAAAACATTTCTGTATTTACAGCATTCTTATGAATTCATTTTCTATCAGGCTTTTGTTTGGATAACCTTACTTTTCTTTGGCAATTTGTCAATAAAACTCATGAATGCAACTGATTATGTCAAATTGTTTGTTGTTCAACTTGGTACCAAACTCCTACTGGGGTTAAGCTTTCTTAAAGCTACTTGGTACCAAACTCCCAACTGGGGTTTAGCTTTCTTAAAGCTACTTGGTACCAAACTTCAACTGGGGTTAAGCTTTCTTAAAGCTACTTGGTACCAAACTCCAACTGGGGTTTAGCTTTCTTAAAGCTACTTGGTACCAATCTCCAACTGGGGTTAAGCTTTCTTAAAGCTACTTGGTACCAAACTCCAATTGGGGTTTAGCTTTCTTAAAGCTACTTGGTACCAAACTCCCAACTGGGGTTTAGCTTTCTTAAAGCTACTTGGTACCAAACTTCAACTGGGGTTTAGCTTTCTTAAAGCTACTTGGTACCAAACTCCAACTGGGGTTTAGCTTTCTTAAAGCTACTTGGTACCAAACTCCAACTGGGGGTCAGCTTTCTTAAAGCTACTTGGTACCAATCTCCAACTGGGGTTTAGCTTTCTTAAAGCTACTTGGTACCCGAATAGCATGGGAAAAGCACAGGGACAAGACATGACAATAAATGACAAACATGACAGTACCCCCACTCACCGGCGCCTCCTGGCGCACTCGAGAGAGGAATCCTGGCTGGCAACGGAGGAAATCATCGATGGCGAACGGTCCAGCACGTCCCGAGACGGAACCAACTCCTCTCCTCAGGACCGTAACCCTCCCAATCCACTAGGTATTGGTGACCCGTCCCGAAGCATGTCCATGATCTTATGTACCTTGTAAATAGGTGCGCTCTCGACAAGGACGGGAGGGGGGGGGAAGACGAACGGGGGTGCGAAGAAGGGCTTAACACAGGAGACATGGAAGACAGGATGGACGCGACGAAGATGTCGCGGAAGAAGCAGTCGCACAGCGGCAGGATTGGCGACCTGGGAGAGACGGAGCGGACCAATGAACCGCGAGGTCAGCTACGAGAAGCTGTCGTAAGAGGAAGGTTGCGAGTGGAAAGCCACACTCTCTGGCCGCAACAATACCTTGGACTCTTAATCCTCGTTTGTGGCGGCTCTCACCGTCTGTGCCCTGTAACGGCAAGTGCAGACCTCACCCTCAGGTGCGCTCACAACGTTGGACAAAGCAGCAGCGGAGGAAGACACTGGACTCGGCAAGCTGGGATGAGAACAGAGGAGGCTGGTAACCCAGACTATCTGAAACGAGAGGAATAACCCGGTAGCAGACGAAGGAAGCGAATTGTGAGCGTATTCTGCCCAGGGGAGCTGTTCTGCCCAAGACGCAGGGTTTCTGAAAGAAAGGCTGCGTAGTATGCGACCAATCGTCTGATTGGCCCTCTCTGTGACCCGTTAGACTGGGGATGGCTTGGAAAGGAACCAGCGGGCACCAATCAGCGACAGAACTCCCTCCAAAACTGTGGCGTAGTGCGGGCCTCTGTCTGAAACAGCGTCTAGCAGGAGGCCATGAATTCTGAATACATTCTCGATAATGATTTGTGCCGTCTCCTTAGCGGAAGGAAGTTTAGCAGGAATGAAATGTGCCGCCTTAGAGAACCTATCGACAACCGTAAGAATCACAGTCTTCCCACGCAGACAAAGACGGACGGCAGTGGCCAAGTCTAGAAGCAATGTGAGGACATGGTCGAGAAGGAATGGGGAGCGGTCTGAGACGACCGGCAGGAGGAGAGTTACCCCGGAAGCAGTCTCGTCAGACAGGCAGCCAGAAGCGCGCGTGTATGCTCTGGTCGGCCACCAAAAGCGCTGGCGAATAGACGCAAGAGTGCCTCGAACACCGGGATGACCCGCTAACTTGGCAGAGTGAGCCCACTGAAGAACAGCCAGACGAGTGGAAACAGGAACGAAAAGGAGGTTACTAGGACAAGCGCGCGGCGACGCAGTGTGCGTGAGTGCTTGCTTAACCTGTCTTTCAATTCCCCAGACTGTTAACCCGACAACACGCCCATAAGGAAGAATCCCCTCGGGATCAGTAGAAGCCACAGAAGAACTAAACAGACGGGATAAGGCATCAGGCTTGGTGTTCTTGCTACCCGGACGGTAAGAAATCACAAACTCGAAACGAGCGAAAAACAACGCCCAACGAGCTTGACGGGCATTAAGTCGTTTGGCAGAACGGATGTACTCAAGGTTCTTATGGTCTGTCCAAACGACAAAAGGAACGGTCGCCCCCTCCAACCACTGTCGCCATTCGCCTAGGGCTAAGCGGATGGCGAGCAGTTCACGGTTACCCACATCATAGTTGCGCTCAGATGGCGACAGGCGATGAGAAAAATAAGCGCAAGGATGAACCTTATCGTCAGACTGGAAGCGCTGGGATAGAATGGCTCCCACGCCTACCTCTGAAGCGTCAACCTCGACAATGAATTGTCTAGTGACGTCAGGAGTAACGAGGATAGGAGCGGACGTAAAACGTTCTTTTAGAAGATCAAAAGCTCCCTGGGCGGAACCGGACCACTTAAAACACGTCTTGACAGAAGTAAGAGCTGTGAGAGGGGCAGCAACTTGACCGAAATTACGAATGAAACGCCGATAGAAATTAGCGAAACCTAAAAGCGCTGCAACTCGACACGTGACCTTGGAGCGGGCCAATCACTGACAGCTTGGACCTTAGCGGAATCCATCTGAATGCCTTCAGCGGAAATAACGGAACCGAGAAAAGTAACGGAGGAGACATGAAAAGAGCACTTCTCAGCCTTTACGTAGAGACAATTCTCTAAAAGGCGCTGTAGAACACGTCGAACGTGCTGAACATGAATCTCGAGTGACGGAGAAAAAAATCAGGATATCGTCAAGATAGACAAAGAAAACAAAAATGTTCAGCATGTCTCTCAGAACATCATTAACTAATGCCTGAAAAACAGCTGGCGCATTGGCGAGACCGAACGGCAGAACCGGTACTCAAAATGCCTAACGGAGTATTAACGCCGTTTCCACTCGTCCCCCTCTCTGATGCGCACGAGATGGTAAACGTTACGAAGGTCCAACTTAGTAAAGCACCTGGCTCCCTGCAGAATCTCGAAGGCTGATGACATAAGGGGAAGCGGATAACGATTCTTAACCGTTATGTTCAGCCCTCGATAATCACGCAGGGCGCAGGGTACCGTCCTTCTTCTTAACAAAAAAGAACCCCGCCCCGGCCGGAGAAAGAAGGGCACTATGGGTGTGCAGCGTCCCAAGGAGCACAGACAAATAATCCTCAGAGCCGCTACGTTGGGGAGCCATTAGGAGAAGTATAGTCTACCTCGAGGAGGCGTGGTCCCCGGAAGGAGATCAATACTACAATCATACGACCGGTGAGGAGGAAGGGAGTTGGCTCGGGACCGACTGAAGACCGTGCGCAGATCATGATATTCCTCCGGCACTCCTGTCAAATCGCCAGGTTCCTCTGAGAAGTAGGGACAGAAGAAATGGGAGGGATGGCAGACATTAAACACTTCACATGACAAGAAACGTTCCAGGATAGGATAGAATTACTAGACCAATTAATAGAAGGATTATGACATACAAGCCAGGGGTGACCCAAAACAACAGGTGTAAACGGTGAACGGAAAATCAAAAGGAAATAGTCTCACTGTGGTTACCAGATACTGTGAGAGTTAAAGGTAGTGTCTCAAACTTGATGCTGGGAAGATGACTACCATCTAAGGCAAACATGGGCGTAGGCTTGTCTAACGGTCTGAAAGGAATGTTATGTTCCAACCATTACCGTCCATGAGACAACCCTCAGCCCCAGAAGTGTCACAAAGCACTGCATGTAGCACCCGACCGGTCAAGTAGATGGACCGACATAATAGTACAAGATCTAGATGAAGGGACCTGAGTAGTAGCGCTCACCAGTAGCCCTCCGCTTACTGATGGGCTCTGGCCTCTTACTGGACATGAATTAACAAAATGTCCAGCAACTCCATAATAGAGGCACAGGCGGTTGGTGATCCTCCGTTCCCTCTCCTTATTCGAGATGCGAATCCCTCCCAGCTGCATGGGCTCAGTCTCAAAGCCAGAGGAGGGAGATGGTTGCGATGCGGAGCAGGGAAACACCGTTGATGCGAGCTCTCTTCCACGAGCCCGGTGACGAAGATCTACCCGTCGTTCTATGCGGATGGCGAGAGCAATCAAAGAGTCCACATCTGAAGGAACCTCCGGGAGAAGAATCTCATCCTTAACCACTGCGTGGAGTCCCTCCAGAAAACGAGCGAGCAGCGCCGGCTCGTTCCACTCACTAGAGGCAGCAAGAGTGCGAAACTCAATGGAATAATCCGTTATGGACCGTTCACCTTGGCATAAGGAAGCCAGGGCCCTAGAAGCCTCCCCACCAAAAACTGAACGGTCAAAAACCCGAATCATCTCCTCTTTAAAGTTCTGGAATCTGTTAGAGCAATCAGCCCTTGCCTCCCAGATAGCTGTGCCCCATTCTCGAGCCCCGGCCAGTAGGAGTGAAATGGCGTAAGCAACCCGAGCTCTCTCTCTAGAGTATGTGTGGGGTTGGAGAGAACACAATCTCACACTGCGTGAAAGAGGAGCGGCACTCAGTGGGCTGCCCGGAGTAGCAAGGTGGGTTATTAACCCTGGGTTCTGGAGGCTCGGCAGGCCAGGGAGTAACAGGTGGCACGAGACGTAGACTCTGGAACTGTCCAGAGAGGTCGGAAACCTGAGGCGGCCAGGTTCTCCACGGCATGGCGAGCAGCAGACAATTCCTGCTCGTGTCTGCCGAGCATGGCTCCCTTGGATCTCGACGGCAGTGTAACGAGCGTCTGAAGTCGCTGGGTCCATTCCTTGGTCGGTTCCTTCTGTCATGCAGGTAAAAGAGGACCCAAAGCGACTTAACAGAAACAGAGTTTAATAATGTTCAAAACGGAATAACTGACATCCTCTAGATTTGTAGAGGAAAACAACTGGAGAAGCGGCCACAGACTGCAGGTCGCTTCGGGTAGGCGCAGGCCGTAGTCGACTGAGACACCTGCTCACACGCAGCATCTGATGAAGGCAAAAACACGACAGGACAGGGTGATACACAATCACGGCAAAAACACG
>NW_025746619.1:0-98493 GCF_021184085.1 Oncorhynchus gorbuscha | reverse complement strand
AAAGCAGGAGCCAGGGAGATAGAAAGCAGGAGCCAGGGAGATAGAAAGCAGGAGCCAGGGAGAGAAAGCAGAGGAGCCAGCGAGATAGAAAGCAGGAGCCAGGGAGATAGAAAGCAGGAGCCAGGGAGATAGAAAGCAGGAGCCAAGGAGATAGAAAGCAGGAGCCAGGGAGATAGAAAGCAGGAGCCAGGGAGATAGAAAGCAGGAGCCAGGGAGATAGAAAGCAGTAGCAGGGGAGATAGAAAGCAGTAGGAGATAGAAAGCAGTAGCCAGGGGAGATAGAAAGCAGGAGCCAGGAGATAGAAAGCAGGAGCCAGGGAGATAGAAAGCAGGAGCCAGGGAGATAGAAAGCAGGAGCCAGGGAGATAGAAAGCAGGAGCCAGGAGATAGAAAGCAGGAGCCAGGGAGATAGAAAGCAGGAGGAGATAGAAAGCAGGAGCCAGGGAGATAGAAAGCAGGAGCCAGGGAGATAGAAAGCAGGAGCCAGGGAGATAGAAAGCAGGAGGCAGGGAGATAGAAAGCAGGAGCCAGGGAGATAGAAAGCAGGAGCCAGGCCAGGAGATAGAAAGCAGGAGCCAGGGAGATAGAAAGCAGGAGCCAAGGAGATAGAAAGCCAAGGAGATAGAAAGCAGTAGCCAAGGAGATAGAAAGCAGGAGCCAGGGAGATAGAAAGCAGGAGCCAAGGAGATAGAAAGCAGGAAAGCAGTAGCCAGGAGATAGAAAGCAGGAGCCAGGGAGATAGAAAGCAGGAGCCAGGGAGATAGAAAGCAAGCAAGGAGATAGAAAGCAGTAGCCAGGGAGATAGAAAGCAGTAGCCAGGGAGATAGAAAGCAGGAGCCAGGGAGATAGAAAGCAGGAGCCAGGGAGATAGAAAGCAGGAGCCAGGGAGATAGAAAGCAGTAGCCAGGGAGATAGAAAGCAGTAGCCAGGGAGATAGAAAGCAGGAGCCAGGGAGATAGAAAGCAGTAGCCAGGGAGATAGAAAGCAGTAGCCAGGGAGATAGAAAGGAGCCAGGGAGATAGAAAGCAGGAGCCAGGGAGGGAAAGCAGTAGCCAGGGAGATAGAAAGCAGGAGCCAGGGAGATAGAAAGGAGGCAGGGAGATAGAAAGCAGCCAGGGAGATAGAAAGCAGGAGCCAAGGAGATAGAAAGCAGGAGCCAAGGAGATAGAAAGAAAGCAGGAGCCAGGGAGATAGAAACCAGTAGCCAGGGAGATAGAAAGCAGGAGCCAAGGAGATAGAAAGAAGGAGCCAGGGAGATAGAAAGCAGTAGCCAGGGAGATAGAAAGAAGGAGCCAGGGAGATAGAAGGCAGGAGCCAAGGAGATCGAAGGGAGATAAAAAAAATAAAAAAAAACTATTATATATTTTATTTAACTAGGCAAGTAACAAATTCGTATTTCCAATGACGGCCTACAGTGGGTTAACTGCCTTGTTCAAATCAAATCAAATTGTATTTGTCACATACACATGGTTAGCAGATGTTAATGCGAGTGTAGCGAAATGCTTGTGCTTCTAGTTCCGACAATGCAGTGATAACCAACAAGTAATCTAGCTAACAATTCCAAAACTACTACCTTATAGACACAAGTGTAAGGGGATAAAGAATATGTACATAAAGATATATGAATGGGTGATAGTACAGAGCGGCATAGGAAAGATACAGTAGATGGTATTGAGTGCAGTATATACATATGAGATGAGTATGTAAACAAAGTGGCATAGTTAAAATGGCTAGTGATACATATACATATGAGATAAATAATGTAGGGTATGTAAACATTATATTAGGTAGCATTGTTTAAAGTGGCTAGTGATATATTTTACATCATTTCCCATCAATTCCCATTATTAAAGTGGCTGGAGTTGAGTCAGTGTGTTGGCACCAGACACTCAATGTTAGTGGTGGCTGTTTAACAGTCTGATGGCCTTGAGATAGAAGCTGTTTTTCAGTCTCTCGGTCCCAGCTTTGATGCACCTGTACTGACCTCGCCTTCTGGATGATAGCGGGGTGAACAGGCAGTGGCTCGGGTGGTTGTTGTCCTTGATGATCTTTATGGCCTTCCTGTGACATTGGGTGATGTAGGTGTCCTGAAGGGCAGGTAGTTTGCCCCTGGTGATGCGTTGTGCAGACCTCACTACCCTCTGGAGAGCCTTACGGTTGTGGGCGGAGCAGTTGCCGTACCAGGCGGTGATACAGCCCGACAGGATGCTCTCGATTGTGCATCTGTAGAAGTTTGTGAGTGCTTTTGGTGACAAGCCGAATTTCTTCAGCCCCCTGAGGTTGAAGAGACGCTGCTGCGCCTTCTTCACGATGCTGTCTGTGTGGGTGGACCAATTCAGTTTGTCTGTGATGTGTATGCCGAGGAACTTAAAACTTACTACCCTCTCCACTACTGTTCCATCAATGTGGATAGGGGGGTGTTCCCTCTGCTGTTTCCTGAAGTCCACAATCATCTCCTTAGTTTTGTTGATGTTGAGTGTGAGGTTATTTTCCTGACACCACACTCCGAGGGCCCTCACCTCCTCCCTGTAGGCCGTCTCGTCGGTGTTGGTAATCAAGCCTACCACTATTGTGTCGTCCGCAAACTCGATGATTGAGTTGGAGGCGTGCGTGGCCACGCAGTCGTGGGTGAACAGGGAGTACAGGCGAGGGCTCAGAACGCACCCTTGTGGGGCCCCAGTGTTGAGGATCAGCGGGGTGGAAATGTTGTTGCCTACCCTCACCACCTGGGGGCGGCCCGTCAGGAAGTCCAGTACCCAGTTGCACAGCGCGGGGTCGAGACCCAGCTTGGAGGGCACTATGGTGTTAAATGCCGAGCTGTAGTCGATGAACAGCATTCTCACATAGGTATTCCTCTTGTCCAGATGGGTTAGGGCAGTGTGCAGTGTGGTTGAGATTGCATCGTCTGTGGACCTATTTGGGCGGTAAGCAAATTGGAGTGGGTCTAGTGTGTCAGGTAGGATGGAGGTGATATGGTCTTTGACTAGTATCTCAAAGCACTTCATGATGACGGAAGTGAGTGCTACGGGGCGGTAGTCATTTGGCTCAGTTACCTTAGCTTTCTTGGGAACAGGAACAATGGTGGCCCTCTTGAAGCATGTGGGAACAACAGAATGGAATAGGGATTGATTGAATATGTCCGTAAACACACCAGCCAGCTGGTCTGCGCATGCTCTGAGAGCGCGGCTGGGGATGCCGTCTGGGCCTGCAGCCTTGCGAGGGTTGACATGTTTAAATGTTTTCCTCACGTCGGCTGCAGTGAAGGAGAGTCCGCATGTTTTAGTTGCGGGCCGTGTCAGTGGCACTCTATTGTCCTCAAAGCGGGCAAAAAAGTTATTTAGTCTGCCTGGGAGCAAGACATCCTGGTCCGTGATGGGGCTGGTTTTCTTTTTGTAATCCGTGATTGACTGTAGACCCTGCCACATACCTCTTGTGTCTGAGCCGTTGAATTGAGATTCTACTTTGTCTCTATACTGACGCTTAGCTTCTTTGATTGCCTTGCGGGGGGAATAGTTACACTGTTTGTATTCGGTCATGTTTCTGGTCACCTTGCCCTGATTAAAAGCAGTGGTTCGGGCTTTCAGTTTCACGCGAATGCTGCCATCAATCCAAGGTTTCTGGTTTGGGAATGTTTTAATCGTTGCTATGGGAACGACATCTTCAACGCACGTTCTAATGAACTCGCTCACCGAATCAGCGTATTCGTCAATGTTGTTGTCTGACGCAATACGAAACATATCCCAGTCCACATGATGGAAGCAGTCTTGGAGTGTGGAATCAGATTGGTCGGATCAGCGTTGAACAGACCTCAGCGTTGAGCTTCTTGTTTTAGTTTCTGTCTGTTGGCAGGGATCAACAAAATGGAGTCGTGGTCCGCTTTTCCGAAAGGAGGGCGGGGCAGGGCCTTATATGCGTCGCGGAAGTTAGAATAGCAGTGATCCAAGGTTTTTCCAGCCCTAGTTGCGCAATCGATATGCTGATAAAAATTTAGGGAGTCTTGTTTTCAGATTAGCCTTGTTAAAATCCCCAGCTACAATGAATGCAGCCTCCGGATAAATGGATTCCAGTTTGCAAAGAGTCAAATAAAGTTTGTTCAGAGCCATCGATGTGTCTGCTTGGGGGGGGGTATATATACGGCTGTGATTATAATCGAAGAGAATTCCCTTGGTAGATAATGCGATCGACATTTGATTGTGAGGAATTCTAAATCAGGTGAACAGAAGGACTTGAGTACCTGTATGTTGTTATGATCACACCACGTCACGTTAACCATGAAGCATATGCCCCGCCCCTCTTACCAGAAAGACGTTTGTTTCTGTCTGCGCGATGCGTGGAGAAACCAGTTGGCTGCACCGACTCCGATAGCGTCTCTCCAGTGAGCCATATTTCCGTGAAGCAAAGAACGTTACAGTCTCTGATGTCCCTCTGGAATGCTGCCCTTGCTCAGATTTCATCAACCTTGTTGTCTAGAGACTGGACATTGGCGAGAGGACTGCTAGGGAGTGGTGCACGATGTGCCCGTCTCCGGAGTCTGACCAGAAGACCGCTCCGTTTCCCCCTTTTACGAAGTCGTTTTTTTGGGTCACCAGCTGGGATCCATTCCGTTGTCCTGGGTGAAAGGCAGAACACAGGATCCGCTTCGCGAAAGTCATATTCTTGGTCGTGCTGATGGTGAGTTGACGCTGCTCTTATGTTCAGTAGTTCTTCTCGACTGTATGTAATGAAACCCAAGATGACCTGGGGTACCACTGTAAGAAATAACATGTAAAAAAACAAAAAACTGCATAGTTTCCTAGGAAAGCGAAGTGAGGCGGCCATCTCTGTCGGCGCCGGAAGTCCTCAGGGGCAGAATGACAGATTTTTACCTTGTCAGCTTGGGGATTTGTTCGGTTACTGGCCCAACGCTCTAACCACATGGCTACCTGCAGGAGGCAGGGAGATAGAAAGCGGGAGGCAGGGCGATAGAAGGCACAAGGCATGGAGATAGAATACATTAGGCAGGGACATAGATGGCAGGGAGAGGAGACAGGGAGATAAAAGGCATGGAGATAGAAGGCAGAGAGATAGAAACAGGGAGATAGAAGCCGGGAGATAGAAGGCATAAAGAAGGGAGATAGGAGGCGTAAGATAAGATAAGATTAGATAGCCCTTTCCAGGAGATTCCAGTTCCATGTAGAGTCCTTTCCAGTTCCAGTTCCAGGTCCCTTTAGAGTCCTTTCCAGTTCCATTCAGAACCCTTTCCAGTTCCATTCAGAACCCTTTCCAGTTCCATTCAGAACCCTTTCCAGTTCCATTCAGAACCCTTTTCCCAGTTCCATTCCATTTAGAACCCTTTCCAGTTCCATTTAGAGTCCTTTTCCAGTTCCATTCCAGAGTCCTTTCCAGTTCCATTTCAGAACCCTTTCCAGTTCCATTCAGAACCCTTTCCAGTTCCATTCAGAACCCATTCAGAACCCTTTCCCATTTTCCAGTTCCATTCCATTCAGAACCCTTTCCAGTTCCATTTAGAATCCTTTCCAGTTCCATCCATTCAGAACCCTTTCCAGTTCCATTTAGAGCCCTTTCCAGTTCCATTTAGAGTCCTTTCCAGTTCCATTTAGAGCCCTTCCCAGTTCCACGTAGAGCCTTTTTCAGTTCCACGAACCCTTTAGAGCCCTTTTCAGTTCCATGTAGATCCCTTTCTACAGAGGGTTCTAGCCTTTTCAGTTGAAATCCAAACTTGTTAAACCTGGAACCAAAAGAGTTCTCCTATGAGGACGGCTGAACCCATTTGTAAGCCTTTTTCTAAGTGTACTCAGTAGAAACAGAACTTATTCTGAAGATTACATTCTTTCACTAATTGAATCAGATAGCAAATCAAAATGTAAAAAGAGTCTTAATGTGTTTGTTCATTTGTTATACAAAAAATATTTTACTATACATAATTCACTTCAAGCACATTTTGTCATTACAATTCTCCCTGTATTACTCTGAATTATTATGCTGAATATGCAGAACATGTAAATAATTAAACACTGCAGTGTTGATTTCTGCTCAGTAGTTTCAATGATTTGTTTGGTTTCTGTCTCAGTTTTAGTTTTTACTTTTTTTTATCATCTATGTTTCTGTGTTTTGCATCAAATAGAAACTGTGTCATTCTGAAAACAATTCAGACCCAGATATTAATCATTCTCTTCTAGTAGTCAGTCCCTGCACCACTCTCTGTTGTAACTGTAGTATGGCCAGACAGTCAGCTGGCTGTCAGTCCCTGCACCTCTCTCTGTTGTAACTGTAGTATGGCCAGACAGTCAGCTGGCTGTCAGTCCCTGCACCTCTCTCTGTTGTAACTGTAGTATGGCCAGACAGACAGCTGGCTGCCAGTCCCTGCACCTCTCTCTGTTGTAACTGTAGTATGGCCAGACAGTCAGCTGGCTGTCAGTCCCTGCACCTCTCTCTGTTGTAACTGTAGTATGGCCAGACAGACAGCTGGCTGTCAGTCCCTGCACCTCTCTCTGTTGTAACTGTAGTATGGCCAGACAGTCAGCTGGCTGTCAGTCCCTGCACCTCTCTCTGTTGTAACTGTAGTATGGCCAGACAGTCAGCTGGCTGTCAGTCCCTGCACCTCTCTCTGTTGTAACTGTAGTATGGCCAGACAGTCAGCTGGCTGCCAGTCCCTGCACCCCTCTCTGGTGTAACTGTAGTATGGCAGACAGACAGCTGGCTGTCAGTCCCTGCAGCTCTCTCTGTTGTAACTGTAGTATGGCCAGACAGTCAGCTGGCTGTCAGGCACCTCTCCCTGTTGTAACAGTGGCCAGACAGTCAGCTGGCAGCTCTCTCCCTGTTGTAACTGTAGTATGGCCAGACAGACAGCTGGCTGTCAGTCCCTGCACCTCTCTCTGTTGTAACTGTAGTATGGCCAGACAGACAGCTGGCTGCCAGTCCCTGCACCTCTCTCTGTTGTAACTGTAGTATGGCCAGACAGACAACTGGTTCTGAGAAACCAAACCCAACCAGTCTGGAATGTGGTGGTTCTGACAAGCCAAACTCAACCAGTTTGGACTGTGGTGGTACTGACAAACCAAACCCAACCAGTCTGGAATGTGGTGGTTCTGACAAGCCAAACTCAACCAGTTTGGACTGTGGTGGTACTGACAAACCAAACCCAACCAGCCTGGAATGGAATGGCTAATTAGAGTCTGTTAAGAAGCCTATAGGGTTATAGTCTGTTTAGAAGCCTATAGGGTTAGAGTAGCCTATAGGGTTAGAGTCAGTTTAGTAGCCTATAGGGTTAGAGTCTGTTTAGTAGCCTATAGGGTTAGAGTCTGTCTAGAGTCTGTTTAGAAGCCTATAGGGTTAGAGTCTGTTTAGAAGCCTATAGGGTTAGAGTCTGTTTAGAAGCCTATAGGGTTAGAGTCTGTTTAGAAGCCTATAGGGTTAGAGTCTGTTTAGAAGCCTATAGGGTTAGAGTCTGTTTAGAAGCCTATAGGGTTAGAGTCTGTTTAGAAGCCTATAGGGTTAGAGTCTGTTTAGAAGCCTATAGGGTTAGAGTCTGTTTAGAAGCCTATAGGGTTAGAGTCTGTTTAGAAGCCTATAGGGTTAGAGTCTGTTTAGAAGCCTATAGGGTTAGAGTCTGTTTAGAAGCCTATAGGGTTAGAGTCTGTTTAGAAGCCTATAGGGTTAGGTTTAGGATTAGAGTCTGTGTCAGGGTTTTCTGTATGTGAAGGAGAGTCAGACCAAAATGTGGCGTGGCTCTTGAGATTCATGTTTAATGAAACAAAGTAAACACGAATCAAATAGAAAAACAATAAACGTAACACGAAAACTGAAACAGCCTAATACTGGTGCAAAGTAACACAAACAGGAACAATCACCCACAAACACACAGTGAAACCCAGGCTACCTAAGTATGATTCTCAATCAGAGACAACTAATGACACCTGCCTCAAAACATAGAAAAACAAACCCCAAAACATAGAAAAACAAACATCGACTGCCCACCCAATTCACGCCCTGAGCATACTAAATAATGACAAAACAAAGGAAATAAAGGTCAGAACGTGACAGTCTGTTTCAAAGCCTATAGGGTTAGAGTCTGTTTAGAAGCCTATAGGGTTAGGTTTAGGATTAGAGTCTGTTTAGAAGCCTATAGGGTTAGAGTCTGTTTAGAAGCCTATAGGGTTAGAGTCTGGTTAGTAGCCTATAGGGTTAGAGTCTGTTTAGAAGCCTATAGGGTTAGAGTCTGTTTAGAAGCCTATAGGGTTAGGTTTAGGATTAGAGTCTGTTTCAAAGCCTATAGGGTTAGAGTCTGTTTAGAAGCCTATAGGGTTAGGTTTAGGATTAGAGTCTGTTTAGAAGCCTATAGGGTTAGAGTCTGTTTAGAAGCCTATAGGGTTAGAAGTCTGAAGCCTTAGGGTTAGAGTCTGTTTAGAAGCCTATAGGGTTAGAGTCTGTTTAGAAGCCTATAGGGTTAGGCCTTTAGGGTTAGAGTCTGTTTAGAAGCCTAGGGTTAGAGTCTGGGTTAGGGTTAGAGTCTGTTTAGAAGCCTATAGGGTTAGAGTCTGTTTAGAAGCCTATAGGGTTAGAGTCTGTTTAGAAGCCTATAGGGTTAGAGTCTGTTTAGAAGCCTATAGGGTTAGAGGTTTAGAAGATAGGGTTAGAGTCTGTTTAGAAGCCTATAGGGTTAGAGTCTGTTTAGTAGCCTATAGGGTTAGAGTCTGTTTAGTTTAGAAGCCTATAGGGTTAGAGTCTGTTTAGTAGCCTATAGGGTTAGAGTCTGTTTAGAAGCCTATAGGGTTAGAGTCTGTTTAGAAGCCTTAGGGTTAGAGTTTAGAAGCCTATAGGGTTAGAGTCTGTTTAGAAGCCTATAGGGTTAGAGTCTGTTTAGAAGCCTATAGGGTTAGAGTCTGTTTAGAAGCCTATAGGGTTAGAGTCTGTTTAGAAGCCTTAGGGTTAGAGTCTGTTTAGAAGCCTATAGGGTTAGAGTCTGTTTAGAAGCCTATAGGGTTAGAGTCTGTTTAGGGTTAGAGCCTATAGGGTTAGAGTCTGTTTAGAAGCCTATAGGGTTAGAGTCTGTTTAGAAGCCTTAGGGTTAGAGTCTGTTTAGAAGCCTATAGGGTTAGAGTCTGTTTAGTTAGGGTTAGAGTCTGTTTAGAAGCCTATAGGGTTAGAGTCTGTTTAGAAGCCTAGGGTTAGAGGTTTAGGTTTAGGGATTAGAGTCTCAGGGTTTTCTGTATGTGAAGGAGAGTCAGACCAAAATGTGGGTGGCTCTTGAGATTCATGTTTAATGAAACAAAGTAAACACGAATCAAATAGAAAAACAATAAACGTAACACGAAAACTGAAACAGCCTAATACTGGTGCAAAGTAACACAAACAGGAACAATCACCCACAAACACACAGTGAAACCCAGGCTACCTAAGTATGATTCTCAATCAGAGACAACTAATGACACCTGCCTCAAAACATAGAAAAACAAACCCCAAAACATAGAAAAACAAACATCGACTGCCCACCCAATTCACGCCCTGAGCATACTAAATAATGACAAAACAAAGGAAATAAAGGTCAGAACGTGACAGTCTGTTTCAAAGCCTATAGGGTTAGAGTCTGTTTAGAAGCCTATAGGGTTAGGTTTAGGATTAGAGTCTGTTTAGAAGCCTATAGGGTTAGGTTTAGGATTAGAGTCTGTTTCAAAGCCTATAGGGTTAGAGTCTGTTTAGAAGCCTATAGGGTTAGGTTTTAGTCTGTTTAGAAGCCTATAGGGTTAGTTTAGAAGCCTATAGGGTTAGAGTCTGTTTAGAAGCCTATAGGGTTAGAGTCTGTTTAGAAGCCTATAGGGTTAGAGGTTTAGAAGCCTATATTAGAGTCTGTTTAGAAGCCTATAGGGTTAGAGTCTGTTTAGAAGCCTATAGGGTTAGAGTCTGTTTAGAAGCCTATAGGGTTAGAGTCTGTTTAGAAGCCTATAGGGTTAGAGTCTGTTTAGAAGCCTAGGGTTAGAGTCTGTTTAGAAGTTTAGTCTGTTTAGGTTAGAGTCTGTTTAGAAGCCTATAGGGTTAGAGTCTGTTTAGAAGCCTATAGGGTTAGAGTCTGTTTAGAAGCCTATAGGGTTAGAGTCTGTTTAGAAGCCTAGGGTTAGAGTCTGTTTAGGGGTTAGAGTCTGTTTAGAAGCCTATAGGGTTAGAGTCTGTTTAGAAGCCTATAGGGTTAGGTTTAGGATTAGAGTCTGTTTAGAAGCCTATAGGGTTAGAGTCTGTTTAGAAGCCTATAGGGTTAGAGTCTGTTTAGAAGCCTATAGGGTTAGAGTCTGTTTAGAAGCCTATAGGGTTAGGTTTAGGATTAGAGTCTGTTTAGAAGCCTATAGGGTTAGAGTCTGTTTAGAAGCCTATAGGGTTAGGTTTAGGATTAGAGTCTGTGTCAGGGTTTTCTGTATGTGAAGGAGAGTCAGACCAAAATGTCTGGCGTGGCTCTTGAGATTCATGTTTAATGAAACAAAGTAAACATGAATCAAATAGAAAAACAATAAACGTAACAGAAAACTGAAACAGCCTAATACTGGTGCAAAGTAACACAAACAGGAACAATCACCCACAAACACACAGTGAAACCCAGGGTTAGAGTCTGATTCTCAATCAGAGACAACTAATGACACCTGCCTCTGATTGAGAACCATACTAGGCCGAAACATAGAAATACCCCAAAACATAGAAAAACAAACATCGACTGCCCACCCAATTCACGCCCTGACCATACTAAATAATGACAAAACAAAGGAAATAAAGGTCAGAACGTGACAGTCTGTTTCAAAGCCTATAGGGTTAGAGTCTGTTTAGAAGCCTATAGGGTTAGGTTTAGGGTTAGAGTCTGTTTAGAAGCCTATAGGGTTAGAGTCTGTTTAGAAGCCTATAGGGTTAGAGTCTGTTTAGAAGCCTATAGGGTTAGAGTCTGTTTAGAAGCCTATAGGGTTAGAGTCTGTTTAGAAGCCTATAGGGTTAGAGTCTGTTTAGAAGCCTAGGGTTAGGGTTAGAGTCTGTTTAGAAGCCTATAGGGTTAGAGTCTGTTTAGAAGCCTATAGGGTTAGAGTCTGTTTAGAAGCCTATAGGGTTAGAGTCTGTTTAGAAGCCTATAGGGTTAGAGTCTGTTTAGAAGCCTATAGGGTTAGAGTCTGTTTAGAAGCCTATAGGGTTAGAGTCTGTTTAGAAGCCTATAGGGTTAGAGTCTGTTTAGAAGCCTATAGGGTTAGAGTCTGTTTAGAAGCCTATAGGGTTAGAGTCTGTTTAGAAGCCTATAGGGTTAGAGTCTGTTTAGAAGCCTATAGGGTTAGAGTCTGTTTAGAAGCCTATAGGGTTAGAGTCTGTTTAGAAGCCTATAGGGTTAGAGTCTGTTTAGAAGCCTATAGGGTTAGAGTCTGTTTAGAAGCCTATAGGGTTAGAGTCTGTTTAGAAGCCTATAGGGTTAGAGTCTGTTTAGAAGCCTATAGGGTTAGAGTCTGTTTAGAAGCCTATAGGGTTAGAGTCTGTTTAGAAGCCTATAGGGTTAGAGTCTGTTTAGAAGCCTATAGGGTTAGGGTTAGAGTCTGTTTAGAAGCCTATAGGGTTAGAGTCTGTTTAGAAGCCTATAGGGTTAGAGTCTGTTTAGAAGCCTATAGGGTTAGAGTCTGTTTAGAAGCCTATAGGGTTAGAGTCTGTTTAGAAGCCTATAGGGTTAGAGTCTGTTTAGAAGCCTATAGGGTTAGAGTCTGTTTAGAAGCCTATAGGGTTAGAGTCTGTTTAGAAGCCTATAGGGTTAGAGTCTGTTTAGTAGCCTATAGGGTTAGAGTCTGTTTAGTAGCCTATAGGGTTAGAGTCTGTTTAGTAGCCTATAGGGTTAGAGTCTGTTTAGAAGCCTATAGGGTTAGAGTCTGTTTAGAAGCCTATAGGGTTAGAGTCTGTTTAGAAGCCTATAGGGTTAGAGTCTGTTTAGAAGCCTATAGGGTTAGAGTCTGTTTAGAAGCCTATAGGGTTAGAGTCTGTTTAGAAGCCTATAGGGTTAGAGTCTGTTTAGAAGCCTATAGGGTTAGTTTATGTTTAGAAACATATAGGGTTAGTGTCTGTTTAGAAGCCTATAGGGTTAGAGTCTGTTTAGAAGCCTAAAGGTTCACGGTCTGTTATGTTGACATACTTCCAATATCACGGCACTGTCACGCCTCCCATGGAGGTCTGTAGAATGTTGTAATGTTGTAACAGTCCGGCGGCTACCAGCGGCAAGATTTCGATTGGATGTTACACTTCCTAGAACCCTCCCCCTAACGTTATTCTGTTTTGTACTCTATAAACCAAATGTATAGGGTTTTAATGAGCAATTTCCCAGGGTTGTACCTAGTGAGCACTACTGCTCCGCCCAAGCTCCGCCCAAGCAAGGCATTTCATTGGTTTGACGTGTTGCAAGGAGTCACTGATTTACATCCGGTCTCCACCCCTATTTAGCAATATTTATTTCATGAACTTCGACAGGCTTACCCGTTTTAGGGAAGTGCGGATCTCGACGAGGCTAGGGTTAGGTTGGGTTAAGAACCCTATAGGGTTAGAGACTCTTAAGAAGCCCATAAACCAGATGAGGTGAATATAGGGCGCCTGCAGGAACCACAGAGAAACCTCAGAAAGCAGCAACAGCTTAATCTTCCTGTTATCTCCTCTGTGTTCTGAGCCCTTCAGGCACTTTTCTATTCACACTACTGATCGGGATCTCCTTCTAAACCTCTGGGACAGATTAGTACTCACACACCAAAGCTACTTCATTCCACAGCACCGCGGAGACCCATATATTGCTTCAAATGAATGATAAATAGAGCAACACTCTAATAGAAAGTTATTAAAGCACTACCCCTAATTTAGATACATTTCTTGGGAATAGATTAGTTGACTTGGTGTGTTTGTCTCTCTTTCAAAGTGAGGCATAAATAGAGTCATATTCAAAGGAGAAGACAGACATGATGTTCTGGTATTCACCTCTCTAACAGGCTTTTAGTTACAATATTAACAGGTGCAGGAAGCCGAGGTGGTGGATGGGACAGAGAGGAGACAGACAGGGTGTTCTGCTATTCACCTCTCTAACAGGCTTTTAGTTACAATATTAACAGGTGCAGGAAGCTGAGGTGGTGGATGGGACAGAGAGGAGACAGACAGGGTGTTCTGCTATTCACCTCTCTAACAGGCTTTTAGTTACAATATTAACAGGTGCAGGAAGCTGAGGTGGTGGATGGGACAGAGAGGAGACAGACAGGATGTTCTGCTATTCACCTCTCTAACAGGCTTTTAGTTACAATATTAACAGGTGCAATATTAACAGGTGCAGGCCGAGGTGGTGGATGGGACAGAGAGGAGACAGACAGGGTGTTCTGCTATTCACCTCTCTAACAGGCTTTTAGTTACAATATTAACAGGTGCAGGAAGCCGAGGTGGTGGATGGGACAGAGAGGAGACAGACAGGGTGTTCTGCTATTCACCTCTCTAACAGGCTTTTAGTTACAATATTAACAGGTGCAGGAAGCCGAGGTGGTGGATGGGACAGAGAGGAGACAGACAGGGTGTTCTGCTATTCACCTCTCTAACAGGCTTTTAGTTACAATATTAACAGGTGCAGGAAGCCGAGGTGGTGGATGGGACAGAGAGGAGACAGACAGGGTGTTCTGCTATTCACCTCTCTAACAGGCTTTTTGTCACGCCTTGGTCTTAGTATTTTGTGTTTTCTTTATTTATTTGGTCAGGCCAGGGTGTGACATGGGTTTATTTTGTGGTGTGTTTTTGTATTGGGGTTTTAGTAGGTATTGGAATTGTGGCTGAGTAGGGTTATCTAGGAAAGTCTATGGTTGCCTGAGGAGGTTCTTAATCAGAGGCAGGTGATTTTCGTTGTCTCTGATTGGGAACCATATTTAGGCAGCCATATTCTTTGAGTGTTTCGTGGGTGATTGTTCCTGTCTCTGTGTTAGTGTTCACCAGATGGGCTGTACAGGTTTTCACATTCCGTTTGTTGTTTTTGTATTGTTCGTGGTTTTTTCTTCATTAAAGATGTATCGAACTAACCACGCTGCATTTTGGTCCGACTCTCCTTCAACGGAAGAAAACCGTAACAGAATCACCCACCACACCAGGACCAAGCAGCGTGGTGACAGGCAGCGACAGCAGAAGCAGCGAAAGGAGGAAAGGACATGGGAGGATGAATTGTTCGGAGAAGGACCCTGGGATCAGCCTGGAGAATATCGCCGCCCCAAAGAAGAACTGGAGGTGGCAAGAGCTGAGAGACGCTGGTATGAGGAGAAACAACAGCGGCAGCAGGAGCAACAATATCGGGACTACACTACTTGGGAGGAAATAGACAGGTGGGCGGTCGACCCAGAGAGAGTGCCGGAGCCCGCGGGGGATTCGCTGGAGCAGTGCGAAGCAGGTTATCGGAGAATGGAGTTGGTGAAGCAAGCATGGCGGCGCGGACGGAAGACAGAGAGTCAGCCCCAAAAATTTATTTGGGGGTGGCTCAGGGAGAGTGTGGCAGAGTCAGGGTTCAGACCTGAGCCAACTCCCCCTGTTTATCGTGAGGAGTCAAGGAGGAGACCAGAACCAGAGCCGGTGTTGGAGGTGAGTGAAGCAGAGACTGTGAAGGAGTTAATGGGGAAAGTGGAGGAGAAAGTTACGAGGGAGTTGCTAGTTTGGTGCTATAAATACGATATTCGCCCGACAGAGCGTGTCGGGGATTTAATGGCACCTGGGTCAGCGCTCCATACTCATCCTGAGGTGCGTGTTAGTCGGCTGGTGAAAATTGTGCCAGCCTCATGCACTAGGCCTCCTGTGTACCTACCAAGCCTTGCACGTCCTGTGCCAGTCATGCTCTCAGGCTCCCCAGTACGCCTTCACGGTCCGGTCCATCCTGTTCCACCTTCACACACCAGTCCTCCGGTGGCAGCTCCCCGCACCAGGCTTCCTGTGCGTGTCCTCGGTCCAGTACCACCAGTTCCAACACCACGCACCAGGCCTTCAGTGCATCTCGCCTGTTTAGCGCTGCCAGAGCCTTTCTCCTCTCCTGCGCTGCCGGAGCCTCCCGCCTGTTTAGCGCTGTCGGAGTCTCCCGCCTGTTCAGCGCTGCCAGAGCCTTTCTCCTCTCCTGCGCTGCCGGAGCCTCCCGCCTGTTCAGCGCTGTCGGAGTCTTTCTCCTCTCCTGCGCTGTCGGAGCCTTTCTCCTCTCCTGCGCTGCCCGAGCCTTCCTCCTCTATAGCGCTGTCGGAGTCTCCCGCCTGTCTAGCGCTATCAGAGCCTTCCTCCTCTCCAGCGCTGCCGGAGTCTCCCGCCTGTTTGGCGCTGCCAGAGCCTTCCTCCTCTCCAGCGCTGCCGGAGTCTCCTGCCTGTTCAGCACAGCCAGAGCTGCTAGTCTGCATGGAGCAGCCAGAGCAGCCAGAGCCACCAGTCAGCCATGATCTTCCAGATCTGCCAGTCAGCCAGGATCTGCCAGAACCACCAGCTCTCCAGGATCTGCCAGAGCCTACTACCTGCCTGAGCTTCCTCTCAGTACTGGGCTTCCCCTCAGTCCCGAGCTTCCACCTCAGTCCCGAGCTTCCACCTCAGTCCCGAGCTTCCACCACCTCAGTCCCGAGCTTCCACCACCTCAGTCCCGAGCTTCCACCAGTCCCGAGTCCATCAGTCCCGAGCTTTCACCTCAGTCCCGAGCTGCCCCTCAGTCCAGTGGGGTCCTTGGTGAGGGTTATTAGGCCAAGGTCAGCGGCGAGGGTCGCCAATCAAAGGACGCGTTACAGGGGGACTAAGACTTGATTGGAGTGGGGTCCACGTCCCGAGCCGGAGCCGCCACCGTGGACAGACGCCCACCCGTACCCTCCCCTATGGGTGATCGCCCACAATACATTTCTACTACAAATGCATAATTTCAAATGGACATCCCATCACTTTATAAATAACAGTTTTGACCCCAAAATTCAGCATCTGGTGACATTACTTCTATAAGTCACACAATATACATTCATGAAGTAATTCACCCCCAGGATAACTAGTCACTTTGGTTATTCCCATCAACAAGGAAACAGAGCAGAGCTTCAGACAGACACCAGTTATATCTGATTATTCTCTACCAACACTACAACAAGGAAACAGAACAGAGCTTCAGACAGACACCAGTTTATCTGATTATTCTCTACCAACACTACAACAAGGAAACAGAACAGAGCTTCAGACAGACACCAGTTATATCTGATTATTCTCTACCAGCACTACAACAAGGAAACAGAACAGAGCTTCAGACAGACACCAGTTATGTCTGATTATTCTCTACCAGCACTACAACAAGGATCCTGGACAACACCCTGTCTTTCTCAACCAAAATCAAGGCGGTGGCCCGTTCCTGTAGGTTCATGCTCTACAACATCCGCAGAGTACGACCCTGCCTCACACAGGAAGCGGCGCAGGTCCTAATCCAGGCACTTGTCATCTCCCGTCTGGATTACTGCAACTCGCTGTTGGCTGGGCTCCCTGCCTGTGCCATTAAACCCCTTCAACTCATCCAGAACGCCGCAGCCCGTCTGGTGTTCAACCTTCCCAAGTTCTCTCACGTCACCCCGCTCCTCCGTTCTCTCCACTGGCTTCCAGTTGAAGCTCGCATCCGCTACAAGACCATGGTGCTTGCCTACGGAGCTGTGAGGGGAACGGCACCTCAGTACCTCCAGGCTCTGATCAGGCCCTACACCCAAACAAGGGCACTGCGTTCATCCACCTCTGGCCTGCTCGCCTCCCTACCACTGAGGAAGTACAGCTCCCGCTCAGCCCAGTCAAAACTGTTCGCTGCCCTGGCCCCCCAATGGTGGAACAAACTCCCTCACGACGCCAGGACAGCGGAGTCAATCACCACCTTCCGGAGACACCTGAAACCCCACCTCTTTAAGGAATACCTAGGATAGGATAAGTAATCCCTCTCACCCCCCTAAGTTTTAGATGCACTATTGTTAAGTGACTGTCCCACTGGATGTCATAAGGTGAATGCACCAATTTGTAAGTCGCTCTGGATAAGAGCGTCTGCTAAATGACTTAAATGTAATGTAAATGAAACAGAACAGAGCTTCAGACAGACACCAGTTATATCTGATTATTCTCTACCAGCACTACAACAAGGAAACAGAGCAGAGCTTCAGACAGACACCAGTTATATCTGATTATTCTCTACCAGCACTACAACAAGGAAACAGAACAGAGCTTCAGACAGACACCAGTTATATCTGATTATTCTCTACCAACACTACAACAAGGAAACAGAACAGAGCTTCAGACAGACACCAGTTATATCTGATTATTCTCTACCAGCACTACAACAAGGAAACAGAGCAGAGCTTCAGACAGACACCAGTTATATCTGATTATTCTCTACCAACACTACAACAAGGAAACAGAACAGAGCTTCAGACAGACACCAGTTATATCTGATTATTCTCTACCAGCACTACAACAAGGAAACAGAACAGAGCTTCAGACAGACACCAGTTATATCTGATTATTCTCTACCAGCACTACAACAAGGAAACAGAACAGAGCTTCAGACAGACACCAGTTATATCTGATTATTCTCTACCAACACTACAACAAGGAAACAGAACAGAGCTTCAGACAGACACCAGTTATGTCTGATTATTCTCTACCAGCACTACAACAAGGATCCTGGACAACACCCTGTCTTTCTCAACCAAAATCAAGGCGGTGGCCCGTTCCTGTAGGTTCATGCTCTACAACATCAACAGAGTACGACCCTGCCTCAACAGAGCGGCGACAGGTCCTAATCCAGGCACTTGTCATCTCCCGTCTGGATTACTGCAACTACAACGCTGTTGGCTGGGCTCCCTGCCTGTGCCATTAAACCCCTTCAACTCATCCAGAACGCCGCAGCCCGTCTGGTGTTCAACCTTCCCAAGTTTCTCTCACGTCACCCCGCTCCTCCGTTCTCTCCACTGGCTTCCAGTTGAGGCTCGCATCCGCTACAAGACCATGGTGCTTGCCTACGGAGCTGTGAGGGGAACGGCACCTCAGTACCTCCAGGCTCTGATCAGGCCCTACACCCAAACAAGGGCACTGCGTTCATCCACCTCTGGCCTGCTCCCGCTCAGCCCAGTCAAAACTGTTCGCTGCCCTGGCCCCCCAATGGTGGAACAAACTCCCTCACGACGCCAGGACAGCGGAGTCAATCACCACCTTCCGGAGACACCTGAAACCCCACCTCTTTAAGGAATACCTAGGATAGGATAAGTAATCCCTCTCACCCCCCTAAGTTTTAGATGCACTATTGTTAAGTGACTGTCCCACTGGATGTCATAAGGTGAATGCACCAATTTGTAAGTCGCTCTGGATACAGAGCTTCAGAACTAAGAGCGTCTGCTAAATGACTTAAATGTAATGTAAATGAAACAGAACAGAGCTTCAGACAGACACCAGTTATATCTGATTATTCTCTACCAGCACTACAACAAGGAAACAGAGCAGAGCTTCAGACAGACACCAGTTATATCTGATTATTCTCTACCAGCACTACAACAAGGAAACAGAACAGAGCTTCAGACAGACACCAGTTATATCTGATTATTCTCTACCAACACTACAACAAGGAAACAGAACAGAGCTTCAGACAGACACCAGTTATATCTGATTATTCTCTACCAACACTACAACAAGGAAACAGAACAGAGCTTCAGACAGACACCAGTTATATCTGATTATTCTCTACCAGCACTACAACAAGGAAACAGAACAGAGCTTCAGACAGACACCAGTTATATCTGATTATTCTCTACCAACACTACAACAAGGAAACAGAACAGAGCTTCAGACAGACACCAGTTATATCTGATTATTCTCTACCAACACTACAACAAGGAAACAGAACAGAGCTTCAGACAGACACCAGTTATATCTGGTTATTCTCTACCAACACTAACATCGTTATTCTAATAACTTATTACACATTGCTTATGTACATCTAAATGGTCCATTTATACACATTAAAAACATGGTTAACAAGTAGCATAGCGACAGGTAGACCAGAGGTTAGAGCGTTGAGCTAATAAATGAATAGTGACAGGTAGACCAGAGGTGTTGAGCTAATAAATGAATAGTGACAGGTAGACCAGAGGTGTTGAGCTAATAAATGAATAGTGACAGGTAGACCAGAGGTTAGAGCGTTGAGCTAATAAATGAATAGTGACAGGTAGACCAGAGGTTAGAGCGTTGAGCTAATAAATGAATAGTGACAGGTAGACCAGAGGTTAGAGCGTTGAGCTAATAAATGAATAGAGACAGGTAGACCAGAGGTGTTGAGCTAATAAATGAATAGTGACAGGTAGACCAGAGGTGTTGAGCTAATAAATGAATAGTGACAGGTAGACCAGAGGTTAGAGTGTTGAGCTAATAAATGAATAGTGACAGGTAGACCAGAGGTTAGAGCGTTGAGCTAATAAATGAATAGTGACAGGTAGACCAGAGGTTAGAGCGTTGAGCTAATAAATGAATAGTGACAGGTAGACCAGAGGTGTTGAGCTAATAAATGAATAGTGACAGGTAGACCAGAGGTGTTGAGCTAATAAATGAATAGTGACAGGTAGACCAGAGGTGTTGAGCTAATAAATGAATAGTGACAGGTAGACCAGAGGTGTTGAGCTAATAAATGAATAGTGACAGGTAGACCAGAGGTGTTGAGCTAATAAATGAATAGTGACAGGTAGACCAGAGGTTAGAGCGTTGAGCTAATAAATGAATAGTGACAGGTAGACCAGAGGTTAGAGCGTTGAGCTAATAAATGAATAGTGACAGGTAGACCAGAGGTTAGAGCGTTGAGCTAATAAATGAATAGTGACAGGTAGACCAGAGGTGTTGAGCTAATAAATGAATAGTGACAGGTAGACCAGAGGTTAGAGCGTTGAGCTAATAAATGAATAGTGACAGGTAGACCAGAGGTGTTGAGCTAATAAATGAATAGTGACAGGTAGACCAGAGGTTAGAGTGTTGAGCTAATAAATGAATAGTGACAGGTAGACCAGAGGTTAGAGCGTTGAGCTAATAAATGAATAGTGACAGGTAGACCAGAGGTTAGAGCGTTGAGCTAATAAATGAATAGTGACAGGTAGACCAGAGGTTAGAGCGTTGAGCTAATAAATGAATAGTGACAGGTAGACCAGAGGTTAGAGCGTTGAGCTAATAAATGAATAGTGACAGGTAGACCAGAGGTTAGAGCGTTGAGCTAATAAATGAATAGTGACAGGTAGACCAGAGGTTAGAGCATTGAGCTAATAAATGAATAGTGACAGGTAGACCAGAGGTTAGAGCGTTGAGCTAATAAATGAATAGTGACAGGTAGACCAGAGGTTAGAGCGTTGAGCTAATAAATGAATAGAGACAGGTAGACCAGAGGTGTTGAGCTAATAAATGAATAGTGACAGGTAGACCAGAGGTGTTGAGCTAATAAATGAATAGTGACAGGTAGACCAGAGGTTAGAGCGTTGAGCTAATAAATGAATAGTGACAGGTAGACCAGAGGTGTTGAGCTAATAAATGAATAGTGACAGGTAGACCAGAGGTTAGAGCGTTGAGCTAATAAATGAATAGTGACAGGTAGACCAGAGGTGTTGAGCTAATAAATGAATAGTGACAGGTAGACCAGAGGTGTTGAGCTAATAAATGAATAGTGACAGGTAGACCAGAGGTTAGAGCGTTGAGCTAATAAATGAATAGTGACAGGTAGACCAGAGGTGTTGAGCTAATAAATGAATAGTGACAGGTAGACCAGAGGTTAGAGCGTTGAGCTAATAAATGAATAGTGACAGGTAGACCAGAGGTTAGAGCGTTGAGCTAATAAATGAATAGTGACAGGTAGCCCAGAGGTTAGAGCGTTGAGCTAATAAATGAATAGTGACAGGTAGACCAGAGGTGTTGAGCTAATAAATGAATAGTGACAGGTAGACCAGAGGTTAGAGCGTTGAGCTAATAAATGAATAGTGACAGGTAGACCAGAGGTGTTGAGCTAATAAATGAATAGTGACAGGTAGACCAGAGGTGTTGAGCTAATAAATGAATAGTGACAGGTAGACCAGAGGTTAGAGCGTTGAGCTAATAAATGAATAGTGACAGGTAGACCAGAGGTGTTGAGCTAATAAATGAATAGTGACAGGTAGACCAGAGGTTAGAGCGTTGAGCTAATAAATGAATAGTGACAGGTAGCCCAGAGGTTAGAGCGTTGAGCTAATAAATGAATAGTGACAGGTAGACCAGAGGTTAGAGCGTTGAGCTAATAAATGAATAGTGACAGGTAGACCAGAGGCGTTGAGCTAATAAATGAATAGTGACAGGTAGACCAGAGGTGTTGAGCTAATAAATGAATAGTGACAGGTAGACCAGAGGTGTTGAGCTAATAAATGAATAGTGACAGGTAGACCAGAGGTTAGAGCGTTGAGCTAATAAATGAATAGTGACAGGTAGACCAGAGGTTAGAGCGTTGAGCTAATAAATGAATAGTGACAGGTAGACCAGAGGTGTTGAGCTAATAAATGAATAGTGACAGGTAGACCAGAGGCGTTGAGCTAATAAATGAATAGTGACAGGTAGACCAGAGGTTAGAGCGTTGAGCTAATAAATGAATAGTGACAGGTAGACCAGAGGTTAGAGCGTTGAGCTAATAAATGAATAGTGACAGGTAGACCAGAGGTGTTGAGCTAATAAATGAATAGTGACAGGTAGACCAGAGGTTAGAGCGTTGAGCTAATAAATGAATAGTGACAGGTAGACCAGAGGTTAGAGCGTTGAGCTAATAAATGAATAGTGACAGGTAGACCAGAGGTGTTGAGCTAATAAATGAATAGTGACAGGTAGACCAGAGGTGTTGAGCTAATAAATGAATAGTGACAGGTAGCCCAGAGGTGTTGAGCTAATAAATGAATAGTGACAGGTAGCCCAGAGGTTAGAGCGTTGAGCTAATAAATGAATAGTGACAGGTAGCCCAGAGGTTAGAGCGTTGAGCTAATAAATGAATAGTGACAGGTAGACCAGAGGTGTTGAGCTAATAAATGAATAGTGACAGGTAGACCAGAGGTTAGAGCGTTGAGCTAATAAATGAATAGTGACAGGTAGACCAGAGGCGTTGAGCTAATAAATGAATAGTGACAGGTAGCCCAGAGGTTAGAGCGTTGAGCTAATAAATGAATAGTGACAGGTAGACCAGAGGTGTTGAGCTAATAAATGAATAGTGGCAGGTAGACCAGAGGTGTTGAGCTAATAAATGAATAGTGACAGGTAGACCAGCTAATAAATGAATAGTGACAGGTAGACCAGAGGTGTTGAGCTAATAAATGAATAGTGACAGGTAGACCAGAGGTTAGAGCGTTGAGCTAATAAATGAATAGTGACAGGTAGACCAGAGGTTAGAGCGTTGAGCTAATAAATGAATAGTGACAGGTAGACCAGAGGTGTTGAGCTAATAAATGAATAGTGACAGGTAGACCAGAGGTGTTGAGCTAATAAATGAATAGTGACAGGTAGACCAGAGGTGTTGAGCTAATAAATGAATAGTGACAGGTAGACCAGAGGTGTTGAGCTAATAAATGAATAGTGACAGGTAGACCAGAGGTTAGAGCGTTGAGCTAATAAATGAATAGTGACAGGTAGACCAGAGGTGTTGAGCTAATAAATGAATAGTGACAGGTAGACCAGAGGTTAGAGCGTTGAGCTAATAAATGAATAGTGACAGGTAGACCAGAGGTTAGAGCTAATAAATGAATAGTGACAGGTAGACCAGAGGTTAGAGCGTTGAGCTAATAAATGAATAGTGACAGGTAGACCAGAGGTGTTGAGCTAATAAATGAATAGTGACAGGTAGACCAGAGGTTAGAGCGTTGAGCTAATAAATGAATAGTGACAGGTAGACCAGAGGTGTTGAGCTAATAAATGAATAGTGACAGGTAGCCCAGAGGTGTTGAGCTAATAAATGAATAGTGACAGGTAGACCAGAGGTGTTGAGCTAATAAATGAATAGTGACAGGTAGACCAGAGGTTAGAGCGTTGAGCTAATAAATGAATAGTGACAGGTAGCCCAGAGGTGTTGAGCTAATAAATGAAGTGACAGGTAGACCAGAGGTTAGAGCGTTGAGCTAATAAATGAATAGTGACAGGTAGACCAGAGGTTAGAGCGTTGAGCTAATAAATGAATAGTGACAGGTAGACCAGAGGTTAGAGCGTTGAGCTAATAAATGAATAGTGACAGGTAGACCAGAGGTTAGAGCTAATAAATGAATAGTGACAGGTAGACCAGAGGTTAGAGCTAATAAATGAATAGTGACAGGTAGACCAGAGGTTAGAGCTAATAAATGAATAGTGACAGGTAGACCAGAGGTTAGAGCTAATAAATGAATAGTGACAGGTAGACCAGAGGTGTTGAGCTAATAAATGAATAGTGACAGGTAGCCCAGAGGTGTTGAGCTAATAAATGAATAGTGACAGGTAGACCAGAGGTTAGAGCGTTGAGCTAATAAATGAATAGTGACAGGTAGCCCAGAGGTGTTGAGCTAATAAATGAATAGTGACAGGTAGACCAGAGGTTAGAGCGTTGAGCTAATAAATGAATAGTGACAGGTAGACCAGAGGTTAGAGCTAATAAATGAATAGTGACAGGTAGACCAGAGGTTAGAGCGTTGAGCTAATAAATGAATAGTGACAGGTAGACCAGAGGTTAGAGCTAATAAATGAATAGTGACAGGTAGCCCAGAGGTTAGAGCGTTGAGCTAATAAATGAATAGTGACAGGTAGACCAGAGGTTAGAGCGTTGAGCTAATAAATGAATAGTGACAGGTAGCCCAGAGGTGTTGAGCTAATAAATGAATAGTGACAGGTAGACCAGAGGTGTTGAGCTAATAAATGAATAGTGACAGGTAGACCAGAGGTGTTGAGCTAATAAATGAATAGTGACAGGTAGACCAGAGGTTAGAGCGTTGAGCTAATAAATGAATAGTGACAGGTAGCCCAGAGGTTAGAGCGTTGAGCTAATAAATGAATAGTGACAGGTAGACCAGAGGTGTTGAGCTAATAAATGAATAGTGACAGGTAGACCAGAGGTTAGAGCGTTGAGCTAATAAATGAATAGTGACAGGTAGACCAGAGGTTAGAGCGTTGAGCTAATAAATGAATAGTGACAGGTAGACCAGAGGTTAGAGCGTTGAGCTAATAAATGAATAGTGACAGGTAGACCAGAGGTTAGAGCGTTGAGCTAATAAATGAATAGAGACAGGTAGACCAGAGGTTAGAGCGTTGAGCTAATAAATGAATAGTGACAGGTAGACCAGAGGTTAGAGCGTTGAGCTAATAAATGAATAGTGACAGGTAGACCAGAGGTGTTGAGCTAATAAATGAATAGTGACAGGTAGCCCAGAGGTTAGAGCGTTGAGCTAATAAATGAATAGTGACAGGTAGACCAGAGGTGTTGAGCTAATAAATGAATAGTGACAGGTAGCCCAGAGGTTAGAGCTAATAAATGAATAGTGACAGGTAGACCAGAGGTTAGAGCGTTGAGCTAATAAATGAATAGTGACAGGTAGACCAGAGGTGTTGAGCTAATAAATGAATAGTGACAGGTAGACCAGAGGTTAGAGTGTTGAGCTAATAAATGAATAGTGACAGGTAGACCAGAGGTTAGAGCGTTGAGCTAATAAATGAATAGTGACAGGTAGACCAGAGGTTAGAGCGTTGAGCTAATAAATGAATAGTGACAGGTAGACCAGAGGTTAGAGCGTTGAGCTAATAAATGAATAGTGACAGGTAGACCAGAGGTTAGAGCGTTGAGCTAATAAATTAATAGTGACAGGTAGCCCAGAGGTTAGAGCTAATAAATGAATAGTGACAGGTAGACCAGAGGTTAGAGCGTTGAGCTAATAAATGAATAGTGACAGGTAGACCAGAGGTTAGAGCGTTGAGCTAATAAATGAATAGTGACAGGTAGACCAGAGGTGTTGAGCTAATAAATGAATAGTGACAGGTAGACCAGAGGTGTTGAGCTAATAAATGAATAGTGACAGGTAGACCAGAGGTTAGAGGCGTTGAGCTAATAAATGAATAGTGACAGGTAGACCAGAGGTGTTGAGCTAATAAATGAATAGTGACAGGTAGACCAGAGGTTAGAGCTAATAAATGAATAGTGACAGGTAGACCAGAGGTTAGAGCGTTGAGCTAATAAATGAATAGTGACAGGTAGACCAGAGGTTAGAGCTAATAAATGAATAGTGACAGGTAGACCAGAGGTGTTGAGCTAATAAATGAATAGTGACAGGTAGACCAGAGGTTAGAGCTAATAAATGAATAGTGACAGGTAGACCAGAGGTTAGAGCGTTGAGCTAATAAATGAATAGTGACAGGTAGACCAGAGGTTAGAGCTAATAAATGAATAGTGACAGGTAGACCAGAGGTTAGAGCGTTGAGCTAATAAATGAATAGTGACAGGTAGACCAGAGGTTAGAGCGTTGAGCTAATAAATGAATAGAGACAGGTAGACCAGAGGTTAGAGTGTTGAGCTAATAAATGAATAGCCGCTGGTTTGAAAACCGAAGTCATCAAGGTGAAAAGTCTGTGGATGTGTCCGTGAGCAAGAGACTCAACCCTGTTTACTACAAGGACTGACAACACATTACACTGGACCTACCATACTACTGGGACTGACAACACATTACACTGGACCTACTATACTACTGGGACTGACAACACATTACACTGGACCTACCATACTACTGGGACTAACAACACAACACACTGGACCTACTATACTACTGGGACTGACAACACATTACACTGGACCTACCATACTACTGGGACTAACAACACAACACACTGGACCTACTATACTACTGGGACTGACAACACATTACACTGGACCTACCATACTACTGGGACTGACAACACAACACACTGGACCTACTATACTACTGGGACTGACAACACATTACACTGGACCTACTATACTACTGGGACTGACAACACATTACACTGGACCTACCATACTACTGGGACTGACAACACAACACACTGGACCTACCATACTACTGGGACTGACAACACATTACACTGGACCTACCATACTACTGGGACTGACAACACTACACACTGGACCTACTATACTACTGGGACTGACAACACATTACACTGGACCTACTATACTACTGGGACTGACAACACATTACACTGGACCTACCATACTACTGGGACTAACAACACAACACACTGGACCTACCATACTACTGGGACTGATAACACATTACACTGGACCTACCATACTACTGGGACTAACAACACAACACACTGGACCTACTATACTACTGGGACTGACAACACATTACACTGGACCTACCATACTACTGGGACTAACAACACAACACACTGGACCTACCATACTACTGGGACTGACAACACATTACACTGGACCTACTATACTACTGGGACTGACAACACATTACACTGGACCTACCATACTACTGGGACTGACAACACAACACACTGGACCTACTATACTACTGGGACTGACAACACATTACACTGGACCTACTATACTACTGGGACTGACAACACATTACACTGGACCTACCATACTACTGGGACTGACAACACAACACACTGGACCTACCATACTACTGGGACTGACAACACATTACACTGGACCTACCATACTACTGGGACTGACAACACATTACACTGGACCTACCATACTACTGGGACTGACAACACATTACACTGGACCTACCATACTACTGGGACTGACAACACATTACACTGGACCTACCATACTACTGGGACTGACAACACAACACACTGGACCTACTATACTACTGGGACTGACAACACATTACACTGGACCTACTATACTACTGGGACTGACAACACATTACACTGGACCTACCATACTACTGGGACTGACAACACAACACACTGGACCTACCATACTACTGGGACTGACAACACATTACACTGGACCTACCATACTACTGGGACTGACAACACTACACACTGGACCTACTATACTACTGGGACTGACAACACATTACACTGGACCTACTATACTGCTGGGACTAACAACACAACACACTGGACCTACCATACTACTGGGACTGACAACACATTACACTGGACCTACCATACTACTGGGACTGACAACACAACACACTGGACCTACCATACTACTGGGACTGACAACACATTACACTGGACCTACCATACTACTGGGACTGACAACACATTACACTGGACCTACCATACTACTGGGACTGACAACACATTACACTGGACCTACCATACTACTGGGACTGACAACACAACACACTGGACCTACCATACTACTGGGACTGGCAACACATTACACTGGTCCTACTATACTACTGGGACTAACAACACAACACACTGGACCTGCCATACTGCTGGGACTGACAACACATTACACTGGACCTACCATACTGCTGGGACTGACAACACAACACACTGGACCTACCATACTACTGGGACTGACAACACAACACATTACACTGGACCTACTATACTACTGGGACTGACAACACAACACACTGGACCTACCATACTACTGGGACTGACAACACATTACACTGGACCTACCATACTACTGGGACTGACAACACATTACACTGGACCTACCATACTACTGGGACTGGCAACACATTACACTGGACCTACCATACTACTGGGACTAACAACACATTACACACTGGACCTACCATACTACTGGGACTGACAACACAACACACTGGACCTACCATACTACTGGGACTGACAACACATTACATTGGACCTACCATACTACTGGGACTAACAACACATTACACTGGACCTAACATACTACTGGGACTGACAACACAACACACTGGACCTACCATACTACTGGGACTAACAACACATTACACTGGACCTACCATACTGCTGGGACTGACAACACACTGGACCTACCATACTACTGGGACTAACAACACATTACACTGGACCTACCATACTACTGGGACTGGTAACACAACACACTGGACCTACCAATCTACTATGACTGACCCTGTAAAACAACACATATCATACTACTATGACTGACCCTGTAAAACAACACATATCATACTACTATGACTGACCCTGTAAAACAACACATATCATACTACTATGACTGACCCTGTAAAACAACACCTACCAATCTACTATGACTGACCCTGTAAAACAACACCTACCAATCTACTATGACTGACCCTGTAAAACAACACCTACCAATCTACTATGACTGACCCTGTAAAACAACACCTACCAATCTACTATGACTGACCCTGTAAAACAACACCTACCAATCTACTATGACTGACCCTGTAAAACAACACCTACCAATCTACTATGACTCACCCTGTAAAACAACACCTACCAATCTACTATGACTGACCCTGTAAAACAACACCTACCAATCTACTATGACTCACCCTGTAAAACAACACCTACCAATCTACTATGACTGACCCTGTAAAACAACACCTACCAATCTACTATGACTGACCCTGTAAAACAACACATATCATTTTTATTTATTTATTTATTTCACCTTTATTTGACCAGGTAGGCTAGTTGAGAACAAGTTCTCATTTGCAACTGCGACCTGGCCAAAATAAAGCATAGCAGTGTGAACAGACAACACAGAGTTACACATGGAGTAAACAATTAACAAGTCAATAACACAGTAGAAAAAAATGGGCAGTCTATATACAATGTGTGCAAAAGGCATGAGGAGGTAGGCGAATAATACAATTTTGCAGATTAACACTGGAGTGATAAATGATCAGATGGTCATGTACAGGTAGAGATATTGGTGTGCAAAAGAGCAGAAAAGTAAATAAATAAAAAACAGTATAAAAACAGTATGGGAATGAGGTAGGTGAAAATGGGTGGGCTATTTACCAATAGACTATGTACAGCTGCAGCGATCGGTTAGCTGCTCGGATAGCTGATGTTTGAAGTTGGTGAGGGAGATAAAAGTCTCCAACTTCAGCGATTTTTGCAGTTCGTTCCAGTCACAGGCAGCAGAGTACTGGAACGAAAGGCGGCCAAATGAGGGGTTGGCTTTAGGGATGATCAGTGAGATACACCTCCTAGAGCGCGTGCTACGGATGGGTGTTGCCATCGTGACCAGTGAACTGAGATAAGGCGGAGCTTTACCTAGCATGGACTTGTAGATGACCTGGAGCCAGTGGGTCTGGCGACGAATATGTAGTGAGGGCCAGCCGACTAGAGCATACAAGTCGCAGTGGTGGGTGGTATAAGGTGATTTAGTGACAAAACGGATGGCACTGTGATAGACTGCATCCAGTTTGCTGAGTAGAGTGTTGGAAGCCATTTTGTAGATGACATCGCCGAAGTCGAGGATCGGTAGGATAGTCAGTTTCACTAGGGTAAGCTTTGCGGCGTGAGTGAAGGAGGCTTTGTTGCAGAATAGAAAGCCGACTCTTGATTTGATTTTCGATTGGAGATGTTTGATATGAGTCTGGAAGGAGAGTTTGCAGTCTAGCCAGACACCTAGGTACTTATAGGTGTCCACATATTCAAGGTCGGAACCATCCAGGGTGGTGATGCTAGTCGGGCATGCGGGTGCAGGCAGCGATCGGTTGAAAAGCATGCATTTGGTTTTACTCGCGTTTAAGAGCAGTTGGAGGCCACGGAAGGAGTGCTGTATTGCCATTGAAGCTCGTTTGGAGGTTAGATAGCACAGTGTCCAATGACGGGCCAAAAGTATATAGAATGGTGTCGTCTGCGTAGAGGTGGATCAGGGAATCGCCCGCAGCAAGAGCAACATCATTGATATATACAGAGAAAAGAGTCGGCCCGAGAATTGAACCCTGTGGCACCCCCATAGAGACTGCCAGAGGACCGGACAGCATGCCCTCCGATTTGACACACTGAACTCTGTCTGCAAAGTAATTGGTGAATCAGGCAAGGCAGTCATCCGAAAAACCGAGGCTATTGAGTCTGCCGATAAGAATATGGTGATTGACAGAGTCGAAAGCCTTGGCGAGGTCGATGAAGACTGCTGCACAGTACTGTCTTTTATCGATGGCGGTTATGATATCGTTTAGTACCTTGGAGTGTAGCTGAGGTGCACCCGTGACCGGCTCGGAAACCAGATTGCACAGCGGAGAAGGTACGGTGGTATTCGAGATGGTCAGTGACCTGTTTGTTGACTTGGCTTTCGAAGACCTTAGATAGGCAGGGCAGGATGGATATAGGTCTATAACAGTTTGGGTCCAGGGTGTCTCCCCCTTTGAAGAGGGGGATGACTGCGGCAGCTTTCCAATCCTTGGGGATCTCAGACGATATGAAAGAGAGGTTGAACAGGCTGGTAATAGGGTTGCGACAATGGCGGCAGATAGTTTCAGAAATAGAGGGTCCAGATTGTCAAGCTCAGCTGATTTGTACAGGTCCAGCTTTTGCAGCTCTTTCAGAACATCTGCTATCTGGATTTGGGTAAAGGAGAACCTGGAGAGGCTTGGGCGAGGAGCTGCGGGGGGGGGCAGAGCTGTTGGCCCGAGGTTGGAGTAGCCAGGCGGAAGGCATGGCCAGCCGTTGAGAAGTGCTTATTGAAGTTTTCGATAATCATGGATTTATCGGTGGAGACCGTGTTACCTAGCCTCAGTGCAGTGGGCAGCTGGGAGGAGGTGCTCTTGTTCTCCATGGACTTCACAGTGTCCCAGAACTTTTGGAGTTGGAGCTACAGGATGCAAACTTCTGCCTGAAGAAGCTGGCCTTAGCTTTCCTGACTGACTGCGTGTATTGGTTCCTGACTTCCCTGAACAGTTGCATATCACGGGGCTATTCGATGCTATTGCAGTCCGCCACAGGATGTTTTTGTGCTGGTCGAGGGCAGTCAGGTCTGGAGTGAACCAAGGGCTGTATCTGTTCTTGGTTCTGCATTTTTTGAACGGAGCATGCTTATCTAAAATGGTGAGCAAGTTACTTTTAAAGAATGACCAGGCATACTCAACTGACGGGATGAGGTCAATGTCCTTCCAGGATACCCGGGCCAGGTCGATTAGAAAGGCCTGCTCACAGAAGTGTTTTATGGAGCGTTTGACAGTGATGAGGGGTGGTCGTTTGACTGCGGCTCCGTGGCGGATACAGGTAATGAGGCAGTGGTCGCTGAGATCCTGGTTGAAGACAGCGGAGGTGTATTTGGAGGGCCAGTTGGTCAGGATGACGTCTATGCGGGTGCCCTTGTTTACAGAGTTAGGGTTGTACCTGGTGGGTTCCTTGATGATTTGAGTGAGATATAGCTTACTTCCTACTATGACTGACCCTGTAAAACAACACCTATCATACTACTATGACTGACCCTGTAAAACAACACCTATCATACTACTATGACTGACCCTGTAAAACAACACCTATCATACTACTATGACTGACCCTGTAAAACAACACCTATCATACTACTATGACTGACCCTGTAAAACAACACCTATCATACTACTATGACTGACCCTGTAAAACAACACCTATCATACTACTATGATTGACCCTGTAAAACAACACCTATCATACTACTATGATTGACCCTGTAAAACAACACCTATCATACTACTATGACTGACCCATCCGGTGGATGTGACAATAAAACAATATATTTTCTTCTTCTTTCTTGTTTTCTGGTAATACAGGTTTAACATACAGGTCTCTTCTTTCTTGTTTTCTGGTAATACAGGTTTAACATACAGGTCTCTTCTTTCTTGTCAGGTGCCAAATGTTTTAAGTCTGTCAGGGGATGGAATGTAGTCAAGTTCAGTGACACTGAGACTGAAGTGGAAGGATGAACTCGTGTTTAACTGCTCATTCTACATGGATGTCTTGACCTTGCCATAAGGGGCCACATCTCCTCAAATATTTATGTCACTTCCTTGCATGAATAAGATCCATAAATGAAGATTTGGGATGGTTTTACTTCCATTGTCTACATCCCAAAGCTTCTACCAACAACCAGCTGTCCTACATGATACAGTAGGATCTGTCCTGTGTTTGTACATGGGCACTTCAACATGGATATTATTGGGGCAGTTTATGACTTGTCCTGATTGGAGATTGTTGACTTGTGTTGATTTGAGATGGTTTCAGTTGGTCTAGATTTGCTGTCAGCTGCCTTGCCAGGTCTCCTGTGGATGAGTAGAGGAGTCTGCAGGAGGTGGTGGCAGGAGGAGATGCAGGAGGCCTCAGCAGGAATTGGATGGAGACCTCAGCAGGAGTTGGATAGAGACCTCAGCAGGAGTTGGATAGAGACCTCAGCAGGAGTTGGATAGAGACCTCAGCAGGAGTTGGCTGGAGACCTCAGCAGGAGTTGGCTGGAGACCTCAGCAGGAGTTGGCTGGAGACCTCAGCAGCAGGTAACAGTAGGAGTTGGATGGAGACCTCAGCAGCAGGTAACAGTAGGAGTTGGATGGAGACCTCAGCAGCAGGTAACAGTAGGAGTTGGATGGAGACCTCAGCAGCAGGTAACAGTAGGAGTTGGATGGAGACCTCAGCAGGAGTTGGATGGAGACCTCAGCAGGAGTTGGATGGAGACCTCAGCAGGAGTTGGATGGAGACCTCAGCAGGAGTTGGATGGAGACCTCAGCAGGAGGTAACAGTAGGAGTTGGATGAAGACCTCAGCAGGAGTTGGATGGAGTCCTCAGCAGGAGTTGGATGGAGACCTCAGCAGGAGGTAACAGTAGGAGTTGGATGAGACCTCAGCAGGAGTTGGCTGGAGACCTCAGCAGGAGGTAACAGTAGGAGTTGGATGGAGACCTCAGCAGGAGTTGGATGGAGTCCTCAGCAGGAGGAAGCAGGAGGCCTCAGCAGGAGGAAGCAGGAGGCCTCAGCAGGAGGAAGCAGGAGACCTCAGCAGGAGGTAGCAGGAGGCCTCCGCAGGAGGAAGCAGGAGGCCTCCGCAGGACATGGCTGTTCATCCCCCCATATAGTGCTTCTTTACACCCTTCTGCACACAGATAGAGCTGAGGATGAGGCCCTGCTCCATCACTCAGACCTCTGATGACATAATGAATGTCTGGTGTCTCTGTCAGTACAGTCACGATCAGTCTGCTAGTGATAACAGACTCGCCTCAGCCCCTCTCTTCTCTCAACTCCCCTCTCTCCACTCCACTCCACTCCACTCCTCTCCACTCCTCTCCACTCCTCTCCACTCCACTCCTCTCCACTCCTCTCCACTCCCACTCCACTCCACTCCACTCCCCTCCCTCCCCTCCCTCCCCTCCACTCCCTCTCCACTCCTCTCTCCACTCCTCTCCTCTCTCCCTCTCCTCTCTCCTCTCCTCTCTCCTCTCCTCTCTCCACTCCTCCTCCTCCTCTCCTCTCCTCTCTCTCTCTCCCACTCTCCTCTCCTCCCCTCTCCGCTCTCTCTCCTCTCCTCTCCTCTCTCCTCTCCTCTCGTCTCTCCTCTCCTCTCGTCTCGTCTCTCCACTCCTCTCCTCTCTCCACTCCTCTCCTCTCCTCTCCTCTCCTCTCATCTCTCCTCTCGTCTCTCCACTCCTCTCCTCTCCTCTCGTCTCTCCTCTCGTCTCTCCTCTCCTCTCCTCTCCTCTCGTCTCTCCTCTCCTCTCTCCACTCCTCTCTCCACTCCTCTCCTCTCCTCTCGTCTCTCCTCTAGTCTCTCCACTCCTCTCCTCTCCTCTCGTCTCTCCTCTCGTCTCTCCACTCCTCTCCTCTCGTCTCTCCTCTCCTCTCTCCTCTCCTCTCATCTCTCCTCTCCTCTCTCCACTCCTCTCGTCTCTCCTCTCTCCACTCCTCTCGTCTCTCCTCTCGTCTCTCCTCTCGTCTCTCCACTCCTCTCCTCTCGTCTCTCCTCTCCTCTCTCCACCCCTCTCTCCACTCCTCTCCTCTCCTCTCTCTCTCCTCTAGTCTCTCCTCCTCCTCTCCTCTCCTCTCGTCTCTCCTCTCGTCTCTCCACTCCTCTCCTCTCTCCTCTCCCTCTCCTCTCCTCTCTCCTCTCTCTCCTCTCCTCTCCTCTCTCCCTCCTCCTCTCTCCTCTCCTCTCTCCACTCCTCTCCTCTCCCTCTCCTCTCTCTCCTCTCCTCTCCTCTCCTCTCCTCTAGTCTCTCCCTCCTCTCCTCTCCTCTCTCCTCTCCTCTCGTCTCTCCTCTCCTCTCCTCTCGTCTCTCCTCTCTCTCCTCTCTCCCTCCTCTCCTCTCCTCTCTCTCTCCTCTAGTCTCTCCTGTTCTCCTCTCCTCTCCTCTCGTCTCTCCTCTGATGTCTCTCCCTCCTCTCCTCTCCTCTCCTCTCCTCTCGTCTCTCCACTCCTCTCCTCTAGTCTCTCCACTCCACTCCTCTCCTCTCGTCTCTCGTCTCTCCACTCCTCTCCTCTCTCCACTCCTCTAGTCTCTCCACTCCTCTCCTCTCCTCTCCTCTCGTCTCCTCTCCTCTCGTCTCCTCTCGTCTCGTCTCCTCTCCACTCCTCTCCTCTCCTCTCCTCTCGTCTCGTCTCCTCTCCTCTCGTCTCCTCTCGTCTCCTCTCCTCTCCTCTCTCCTCCCTTCCTCTCCTCTCTCCTCTCCCTCAGAGTAACACAGCCTGTTCTTCTTCATTATTGAAGCAGCAGCTGGGATGAATAACTCTGCCTGTCGCTCAGCATCTGATATTCATGACACCCTGATGTCTTTTGTTTTTGTTATTAATGATGAATATGGAATTCCAGGTTCCATCAGTCAGTTAGTGGGAAATGGATTGTTCAGTGTGTATGTATGTTTAGCATGTTGCATGTTAGTGATATCCATCCCAGGTGTCTGAAAGTGCACATCAAGGTGTGGTAGAGGTCAACTCCGTAGTGGACTTGTTCAGCATTGATATCACACAGTGTAATTCCCTGCTAGTGGCTTGTTTAGCATTGATACCATACAGTGTATTCCCTGCTAGTGGGCTTGTTTAGCATTGATATCATATAGCTTACTCCCTACTGGGTAGACAGGCTTGTTTAGCATTGATATCATATAGCTTACTCCCTACTGGGTAGACAGGCTTGTTTAGCATTGATATCATATAGCTTACTCCCTACTGGATAGACAGGCTTGTTTAGCATTGATATCATATAGCTTACTCCCTACTGGATAGACAGGCTTGTTTAGCATTGATATCATACAGTGTAATTCCCTGCTAGTGGGCTTGTTTAGCATTGATATCATATAGCTTACTCCCTACTGGGTAGACAGGCTTGTTTAGCATTGATATCATATAGCTTACTCCCTACTGGATAGACAGGCTTGTTTAGCATTGATATCATATAGCTTACTCCCTACTGGGTAGACAGGCTTGTTTAGCATTGATATCATATAGCTTACTCCCTACTGGGTAGACAGGCTTGTTTAGCATTGATATCATACAGTGTAATTCCCTGCTAGTGGGCTTGTTTAGCATTGATATCATATAGCTTACTCCCTACTGGATAGACAGGCTTGTTTAGCATTGATATCATATAGCTTACTCCCTACTGGGTAGACAGGCTTGTTTAGCATTGATATCATATAGCTTACTCCCTACTGGGTAGACAGGCTTGTTTAGCATTGATATCATACAGTGTAATTCCCTGCTAGTGGGCTTGTTTAGCATTGATATCATATAGCTTACTCCCTACTGGATAGACAGGCTTGTTTAGCATTGATATCATATAGCTTACTCCCTACTGGATAGACAGGCTTGTTTAGCATTGATATCATATAGCTTACTCCCTACTGGGTAGACAGGCTTGTTTAGCATTGATATCATATAGCTTACTCCCTACTGGGTAGACAGGCTTGTTTAGCATTGATATCATATAGCTTACTCCCTACTGGGTAGACAGGCTTGTTTAGCATTGATATCATATAGCTTACTCCCTACTGGGTAGACAGGCTTGTTTAGCATTGATATCATATAGCTTACTCCCTACTGGATAGACAGGCTTGTTTAGCATTGATATCATATAGCTTACTCCCTACTGGATAGACAGGCTTGTTTAGCATTGATATCATACAGTGTAATTCCCTGCTAGTGGGCTTGTTTAGCATTGATATCATATAGCTTACTCCCTACTGGGTAGACAGGCTTGTTTAGCATTGATATCATATAGCTTACTCCCTACTGCGTAGACAGGCTTGTTTAGCATTGATATCATACAGTGTATTCCCTGCTAGTGTGCTTGTTTAGCATTGATACCATACAGTGTATTCCCTGCTAGTGGGCTTGTTTAGCATTGATATCATATAGCTTACTCCCTACTGGATAGACAGGCTTGTTTAGCATTGATATCATATAGCTTACTCCCTACTGGGTAGACAGGCTTGTTTAGCATTGATATCATATAGCTTACTCCCTACTGGATAGACAGGCTTGTTTAGCATTGATATCATATAGCTTACTCCCTACTGCGTAGACAGGCTTGTTTAGCATTGATATCATACAGTGTAATTCCCTGCTAGTGGGCTTGTTTAGCATTGATATCACATAGCTTACTCCCTACTGGGTAGACAGGCTTGTTTAGCATTGATATCACATAGCTTACTCCCTACTGGGTAGACAGGCTTGTTTAGCATTGATATCATACAGTGCAATTCCCTGCTAGTGGGCTTGTTTAGCATTGATATCACATAGCTTACTCCCTACTGGGTAGACAGGCTTGTTTAGCATTGATATCATATAGCTTACTCCCTACTGGGTAGACAGGCTTGTTTAGCATTGATATCATATAGCTTACTCCCTACTGGGTAGACAGGCTTGTTTAGCATTGATATCATATAGCTTACTCCCTACTGGGTAGACAGGCTTGTTTAGCATTGATATCATATAGCTTACTCCCTACTGGGTAGACAGGCTTGTTTAGCATTGATATTATAGCTTGATATGGTGTTATTGACATTGGATAAAAGTTGAGACTCTGAGCTAGAGAATGGCAAATGATACACTACAGAAGATGAACAATGGGAAAGTCATTCTGATTAGGAGGGTTGATAAACCTGTAACCCCACGTCCCTTGAATGTTTTGGTTCACCTACTGGAGACCTCTTCTTTGTCTACATCCCTTCAGCATTGTTCACACCCTCTTAAGCCCTAGCCCCGCCCATTTCTTTACGGATTCAAATTTGAGGCCATGTGGGAAACACATGCTATGTCAAATCAAATCAACATGTTTTGTCACATGCACAGGATACAGAAGGTGTAGACGGTACAGTCAAGTGGTTACTGGCATAGTAACAATATCAAAAACAGAAAGTGCCAAGAAAAATATATTTTATAAATATTTGATCATTATTATTATTATCAATAATTGGCATTTACCTGACACACTTGTCTAAATTGATGTGTCATGTGAAGGAAATGTTATAACCACCTCCCAGCCACATCTAGCTAAGTGGATAGGTCACCAGCAGACACACCTGATGAGTCATGTAATAATCCGGCCGAAGTGGAGTCATTTATTTAGACATGTAGCTAGCTAGGTAGCTAGCTAGCTAAACAATGAACCAGCATAATCCCAGCTCGTTCTACTACCAATACAAACATTGTCATAGCTGTAGTATGAATCTGCAGGTAGCTAAAGGTAACAGACTAGGGTCAATGTCAGCTAGCTAACATCAGTCCATAACCTGCAAATGCAAATGGTTTCTGATTCGAACAACATTACCACACAGATCATGCCCTTAAAGTTAGCTATTGAGCCAGCAAATCAACATTTGCCAGCTAACTAACAGTATGCTTTACTAACTTGCAATAAAAACAGAAATTTATATCTGACTCTTACCTGTATACATGGAGGAACGTTTCACAGCAGACTGGAACCATGTTTAACTCAGGTTTGGTTGTAGCTACATCTTGTTTGGCAGCGGTGTGTCAAGTCACTCCAGGTTCACACTGACTGGAACCATGTTTAACTCAGGTTTGGTTGTAGCTACATCTTGTTTGGCAGCGGTGTGTCAAGTCACTCCAGGTTCACACTGACTGGAACCATGTTTAACTCAGGTTTGGTTGTAGCTACATCTTGTTTGGCAGCGGTGTGTCAAGTCACTCCAGGTTCACACTGACTGGAACCATGTTTAACTCAGGTTTGGTTGTAGCTACATCTTGTTTGGCAGCGGTGTGTCAAGTCACTCCAGGTTCACACTGACTGTGGCGTGTGGAGAAAGTAGCCCATCACTTGTTCCAACTGATCTGTCGATAGCGCCTGCTACATTCAGGGTTTCAATGTTGTTGAAAAAAGTAGAAAAACATTGGTAGTTCTCAATGGCTAATGTTATATCTTTCAAAAACTGTGTGGTAGAAAGGACTGTCAACACATACTGAACTGCTCACGTTATAGACAGAAGCATGCGGCATGGTAGACCAATCCAAACTCCTCTCCTGGCATGTCCAGCCCATTCATTATCTCAGCCAATCTGGCTAGCGGGAACGTTTCTATTTTTTTCCATGACTAAACCAACTAGACTCGTAATTTAACAATTTTATTCGTATTTCTGGATGGAATACTGATTTGTTATTAAGGCACATAAAAGTACAATTTCTGCACAAAAACACATTTTGATGAAAAATAAGTGTTTACATTCTCATTGTGTTCTCATTGTGTTCTCATTGTGTTCTCATTGTATTCTCATTGTATTCTCATTGTATTCTCATTGTATTCTCATCGTGTTCTCATTGTGTTCTCATTGTGTTCTCATTGTGTTCTCATTGTGTTCTCATTGTGTTCTCATTGTGTTCTTATTGTATTCTCATTGTGTTCTCATCATATTCTAAATTTTATTCGTACTTCTGGATGGAATACTGATTTGTTATTAAGGCACATAAAAGTACAATTTCTGCACAAAAACACATTTTGATGAAAAATAAGTGTTTACATTCTCATTGTGTTCTCATTGTGTTCTCATTGTGTTCTCATTGTATTCTCATTGTGTTCTCATTGTGTTCTCATTGTATTCTCATTGTATTCTCATTGTATTCTCATTGTGTTCTCATTGTGTTCTCATTGTGTTCTCATCATATTCTCATTGTGTTCTCATTGTATTCTCATTGTGTTCTCATTGTGTTCTCATTGTGTTCTCATCATATTCTCATTGTGTTCTCATTGTATTCTCATCGTATTCTAATTGTGTTCTCATCGTATTCTAATTGTGTTCTCATCATATTCTAATTGTGTTCTCATTGTATTCCAATTGTATTATCATCATATTCTAATTGGGTTCTCATCATATTCTAATTGTATTATCATCATATTCTAATTGTGTTCTCATCGTATTCTCATTGTGTTCTCATCATATTCTAATTGTATTCTCATCATATTCTAATTGTGTTCTCATCGTTTTCAAATTGTGTTCTCATCGTATTCTAATTGTATTATCATCGTATTCTAATTGTGTTTTCATCACATTCTAATTGTGTTCTCAACGTATTCTAATTGTGTTCTCATCATATTCTAATTGTGTTCTCATTGTATTCTAATTGTGTTCTCATCATATTCTAATTGTGTTCTCATCATATTCTAATTGTGTTCTCATCATATTCTAATTGTGTTCTCAACGTATTCTAATTGTGTTCTCAACATATTCTAATTGTGTTTTCAACGTATTCTAATTGTGTTTTCAACGTATTCTAATTGTGTTCTCATCATATTCTAATTGTGTTCTCATCATATTCTAATTGTGTTCTCATCATATTCTAATTGTGTTCTCATCGTATTATAATTGTGTTCTCATCGTATTCTAATGTTGTTCTCATCGTATTCTAATTGTGTTCTAATTGTGTTCTCATCGTATTCTAATTGTGTTCTCATTGTCTTCTCATTGTGTTCTCATCGTATTCTAATTATTTTCTCATCATATTCTCATTGTGTTCTCATCGTATTCTAATTGTGTTCTCATCATATTCTCATTGTGTTCTCATCGTATTCTAATTGTGTTCTAATTGTGTTCTCATCGTATTCTAATTGTGTTCTCATTGTGTTCTCATTGTGTTCTAATCGTGTTCTCATTGTATTCTCATCGTATTCTAATTGTGTTCTAATTGTGTTCTCATCGTATTCTCATTGTGTTCTCATCGTATTCTAATTGTGTTCTCATCGTATTCTCATTGCGTTCTCATTATGTTCTAATTGTATTCTCATCATATTCAAATTTTCTTCTCATCATATTCTAATTGTGTTCTCATCGTATTCTAATTGTGTTCTCATCTAATTATTCTAATTGTGTTCTCATCATATTCTCATTGTGTTCTCATCGTATTCTAATTGTGTTCTCATTGTATTCTAATTGTGTTCTCATCGTATTCTAATTGTGTTCTCATCGTATTCTAATTGTGTTCTCATCGTATTCTAATTGTGTTCTCATCGTATTCTCATTGTGTTCTCATCGTATTCTCATTGTGTTCTCATCGTATTCTAATTGTGTTCTAATTGTGTTCTCATCGTATTCTAATTGTGTTCTCATCATATTCTAATTGTGTTCTCATCGTATTCTAATTGTGTTCTCATCGTATTCTAATTGTGTTCTCATCGTATTCTCATCGTGTTCTAATTGTGTTCTCATCGTATTCTCATTCCATTCTCATTGTCTTCTCATTGTGTTCTAATTGTATTCTCACATTAAGCTCTCCCCTGATGTCCTGGTGAAAAGCAGATAAACAGAAAACAGCATTAAGCTCTCCCCTGATGTCCTGGTGAACAGCAGATAATTGGGAAATGACACTAAGCAGATAAGGACGTAGAGAATGTAAAGTCTTAAAGTACTTCCAGCACGGCTGAGCTGTTGTAGCATGAGCTGAATTAATGACCTCACACTGATACATTTTGAAACAGGTTCTTTCATTTCCTCATGACAATTTGATTGGGTATATTTCATCAGGACGGAGAGACAGTGTTGTGGTGATTGGGTATATTTCAGCAGGGCTGAGAGACAGTGTTGTGGTGATTGGGTATGTTTCAGCAGGGCTGAGAGACAGTGTTGTGGTGATTGGGTATATTTCAGCAGGGCTGAGAGACAGTGTTGTGGTGATTGGGTATATTTCAGATATCAGTGTTGTGGTGATTGGGTATATTTCAGCAGGACGGAGAGACAGTGTTGTGGTGATTGGGTATATTTCAGCAGGACGGAGAGACAGTGTTGTGGTGATTGGGTATATTTCATCAGGGCTGAGAGACAGTGTTGTGGTGATTGGGTATATTTCAGATATCAGTGTTGTGGTGATTGGGTATATTTCATCAGGACGGAGAGACAGTGTTGTGGTGATTGGGTATATTTCATCAGGGCTGAGAGACAGTGTTGTGGTGATTGGGTATATTTCAGCAGGACGGAGAGACAGTGTTGTGGTGATTGGGTATATTTCAGCAGGACGGAGAGACAGTGTTGTGGTGATTGGGTATATTTCATCAGGGCTGAGAGACAGTGTTGTGGTGATTGGGTATATTTCAGATATCAGTGTTGTGGTGATTGGGTATATTTCAGATATCAGTGTTGTGGTGATTGGGTATATTTCAGATATCAGTGTTGTGGTGATTGGGTATATTTCAGCAGGGCTGAGAGACAGTGTTGTGGTGATTGGGTATATTTCAGATATCAGTGTTGTGGTGATTGGGTATATTTCAGATATCAGTGTTGTGGTGATTGGGTATATTTCAGATATCAGTGTTGTGGTGATTGGGTATATTTCAGATATCAGTGTTGTGGTGATTGGGTATATTTCAGATATCAGTGTTGTGGTGATTGGGTATATTTCAGATATCAGTGTTGTGGTGATTGGGTATATTTCAGATATCAGTGTTGTGGTGATTGGGTATATTTCAGATATCAGTGTTGTGGTGATTGGGTATATTTCAGATATCAGTGTTGTGGTGATTGGGTATATTTCAGATATCAGTGTTGTGGTGATTGGGTATATTTCATCAGGGCTGAGAGACAGTGTTGTGGTGATTGGGTATATTTCAGATATCAGTGTTGTGGTGATTGGGTATATTTCAGATATCAGTGTTGTGGTGATTGGGTATATTTCAGATATCAGTGTTGTGGTGATTGGGTATATTTCAGATATCAGTGTTGTGGTGATTGGGTATATTTCAGCAGGGCTGAGAGACAGTGTTGTGGTGATTGGGTATATTTCAGCAGGGCTGAGAGACAGTGTTGTGGTGATTGGGTATGTTTCAGCAGGACTGAGAGACAGTGTTGTGGTGATTGGGTATGTTTCAGATATCAGTGTTGTGGTGATTGGGTATGTTTCAGATATCAGTGTTGTGGTGATTGGGTATATTTCAGATATCAGTGTTGTGGTGATTGGGTATGTTTCAGATATCAGTGTTGTGGTGATTGGGTATATTTCAGATATCAGTGTTGTGGTGATTGGGTATATTTCAGATATCAGTGTTGTGGTGATTGGGTATATTTCAGATATCAGTGTTGTGGTGATTGGGTATATTTCAGATATCAGTGTTGTGGTGATTGGGTATATTTCAGATATCAGTGTTGTGGTGATTGGGTATATTTCAGATATCAGTGTTGTGGTGATTGGGTATATTTCAGATATCAGTGTTGTGGTGATTGGGTATATTTCAGATATCAGTGTTGTGGTGATTGGGTATATTTCAGATATCAGTGTTGTGGTGATTGGGTATATTTCAGATATCAGTGTTGTGGTGATTGGGTATATTTCAGATATCAGTGTTGTGGTGATTGGGTATATTTCAGATATCAGTGTTGTGGTGATTGGGTATATTTCAGATATCAGTGTTGTGGTGATTGGGTATATTTCAGATATCAGTGTTGTGGTGATTGGGTATATTTCAGATATCAGTGTTGTGGTGATTGGGTATATTTCAGATATCAGTGTTGTGGTGATTGGGTATATTTCAGATATCAGTGTTGTGGTGATTGGGTATATTTCATCAGGGCTGAGAGACAGTGTTGTGGTGATTGGATATATTTCAGATATCAGTGTTGTGGTGATTGGGTATATTTCAGATATCAGTGTTGTGGTGATTGGGTATATTTCAGATATCAGTGTTGTGGTGATTGGGTATATTTCAGCAGGGCTGAGAGACAGTGTTGTGGTGATTGGATATATTTCAGATATCAGTGTTGTGGTGATTGGGTATATTTCAGATATCAGTGTTGTGGTGATTGGGTATATTTCAGATATCAGTGTTGTGGTGATTGGGTATATTTCAGCAGGGCTGAGAGACAGTGTTGTGGTGATTGGGTATATTTCAGATATCAGTGTTGTGGTGATTGGGTATATTTCAGATATCAGTGTTGTGGTGATTGGGTATATTTCACATATCAGTGTTGTGGTGATTGGGTATATTTCAGATATCAGTGTTGTGGTGATTGGGTATATTTCAGATATCAGTGTTGTGGTGATTGGGTATATTTCAGATATCAGTGTTGTGGTGATTGGGTATATTTCAGATATCAGTGTTGTGGTGATTGGGTATATTTCAGATATCAGTGTTGTGGTGATTGGGTATATTTCAGATATCAGTGTTGTGGTGATTGGGTATATTTCAGATATCAGTGTTGTGGTGATTGGGTATATTTCATCAGATATCAGTGTTGTGGTGATTGGGTATATTTCAGATATCAGTGTTGTGGTGATTGGGTATATTTCAGATATCAGTGTTGTGGTGATTGGGTATATTTCAGATATCAGTGTTGTGGTGATTGGGTATATTTCAGATATCAGTGTTGTGGTGATTGGGTATATTTCAGATATCAGTGTTGTGGTGATTGGGTATATTTCAGATATCAGTGTTGTGGTGATTGGGTATATTTCAGATATCAGTGTTGTGGTGATTGGGTATATTTCACATATCAGTGTTGTGGTGATTGGGTATATTTCAGATATCAGTGTTGTGGTGATTGGGTATATTTCAGATATCAGTGTTGTGGTGATTGGGTATATTTCAGATATCAGTGTTGTGGTGATTGGGTATATTTCAGATATCAGTGTTGTGGTGATTGGGTATATTTCAGATATCAGTGTTGTGGTGATTGGGTATATTTCAGATATCAGTGTTGTGGTGATTGGATATATTTCAGATATCAGTGTTGTGGTGATTGGGTATATTTCAGATATCAGTGTTGTGGTGATTGGGTATATTTCAGATATCAGTGTTGTGGTGATTGGGTATATTTCAGATATCAGTGTTGTGGTGATTGGGTATATTTCAGATATCAGTGTTGTGGTGATTGGGTATATTTCAGATATCAGTGTTGTGGTGATTGGGTATATTTCAGATATCAGTGTTGTGGTGATTGGGTATATTTCAGATATCAGTGTTGTGGTGATTGGGTATATTTCACATATCAGTGTTGTGGTAGTATATTGACCAGTAGACTTCAGTTATATTAACAGATATCAGTGTTGTGGTAGTATATTGACTTCAGTTATATTAACAGATATCAGTGTTGTGGTAGTATATTGACTTCAGTTATATTAACAGATATCAGTGTTGTGGTAGTATATTGACCAGTAGACTTCAGTTGTATTAACAGATATCAGTGTTGTGGTAGTATATTGACCAGTAGACTTCAGTTATATTAACAGATATCAGTGTTGTGGTAGTATATTGACTTCAGTTATATTAACAGATATCAGTGTTGTGGTAGTATATTGACTTCAGTTATATTAACAGATATCAGTGTTGTGGTAGTATATTGACCAGTAGACTTCAGTTATATTAACAGATATCAGTGTTGTGGTAGTATATTGACTTCAGTTATATTAACAGATATCAGTGTTGTGGTAGTATATTGACCAGTAGACTTCAGTTGTATTAACAGATATCAGTGTTGTGGTAGTATATTGACCAGTAGACTTCAGTTATATTAACAGATATCAGTGTTGTGGTAGTATATTGACCAGTAGACTTCAGTTATATTAACAGATATCAGTGTTGTGGTAGTATATTGACTTCAGTTCTATTAACAGATATCAGTGTTGTGGTAGTATATTGACCAGTAGACTTCAGTTGTATTAACAGATATCAGTGTTGTGGTAGTATATTGACCAGTAGACTTCAGTTATATTAACAGATATCAGTGTTGTGGTAGTATATTGACCAGTAGACTTCAGTTATATTAACAGATATCAGTGTTGTGGTAGTATATTGACTTCAGTTATATTAACAGATATCAGTGTTGTGGTAGTATATTGACTTCAGTTATATTAACAGATATCAGTGTTGTGGTAGTATATTGACCAGTAGACTTCAGTTGTATTAACAGATATCAGTGTTGTGGTAGTATATTGACTTCAGTTATATTAACAGATATCAGTGTTGTGGTAGTATATTGACCAGTAGACTTCAGTTGTATTAACAGATATCAGTGTTGTGGTAGTATATTGACTTCAGTTGTATTAACAGATATCAGTGTTGTGGTAGTATATTGACTTCAGTTATATTAACAGATATCAGTGTTGTGGTAGTATATTGACCAGTAGACTTCAGTTATATTAACAGATATCAGTGTTGTGGTAGTATATTGACCAGTAGACTTCAGTTATATTAACAGATATCAGTGTTGTGGTAGTATATTGACCAGTAGACTTCAGTTATATTAACAGATATCAGTGTTGTGGTAGTATATTGACCAGTAGACTTCAGTTGTATTAACAGATATCAGTGTTGTGGTAGTATATTGACTTCAGTTATATTAACAGATATCAGTGTTGTGGTAGTATATTGACTTCAGTTATATTAACAGATATCAGTGTTGTGGTAGTATATTGACTTCAGTTATATTAACAGATATCAGTGTTGTGGTAGTATATTGACCAGTAGACTTCAGTTGTGACCAGTGAAAGTCTACACACTCCTTGCCCTGTTGTACATTTAGCTGCCTCATAAAGACATCTCAGAAGGCATTACAGTAGATGTATTGTCCTACAGTTGTACACAACCTGATCTACATTTTCATACTGATAGAGAAATATCAAACATTTTCAAAAGTATTTTATTTTCTATTAATGAAACCAAGGTGTTGTGATTGTGAATGTCTTCCCATGACAGAGTTAATAGTTAGTGGAAAAATCTCCTGCAGCAATTACAGATGTGATTCATTTAGAAGAGGATTCTACCTGCTCTGCAGGGCTGTCCTAACCCAGGGAGAGAACTGAAAGTCTGTTCTTCTTTAAATGATGTTTTATTTCACCTTCATTTAACTAGGCTAGTCAGTTAAGAACAGATTCTTATTTACAATGACAGCCTACACCGGTCAAACAAGGACGACGCTGGGCCAATTGTGCGCCGCCCTTTGGGACTCCCAATCACAGCCGGTTGTGATACAGCCTGGATTCAAACCAAAGTGTCTGTATTGAGGCCTCTAGCACGGATATGCAGTGCCTTAAACCACTGCGCCATTCTGGAGCCCTAAGCTCTAATGGTTGACTAACTCTAATGGTTGGGAGAGAACAGAGCCCTAAGCTCTAATGGTTAGACTAACCCAGGGAGAGAACAGGGCACTAAGCTCTAATGGTTGGCCGAACCCAGGGAGAGAACAGAGCCCTAAGCTCTAATGGTTGGACTAACCCAGGGAGAGAACAGAGCCCTAAGCTCTAATGGTTGGACTAACCCAGGGAGAGAACAGGGCCCTAAGCTCTAATGGCTGGCCTAACCCAGGGAGAGAACAGGGCCCTAAGCTCTAATGGCTGGTCTAACCCAGGGAGAGAACAGGGCCCTAAGCTCTAATGGTTGGCCTAACCCAGGGAGAGAACAGGGACGCTGAGGTCACTAGTATTGTACAGCAACACACAGTAATATGCAGCCGTCTAATGGTTAGACTAACCCAGGGAGAGAACAGGGACGCTGAGGTCACTAGTATTGTACAGCAACACACAGTAATATGCAGCAGTCTAATGGTTAGACTAACCCAGGGAGAGAACAGGGACGCTGAGGTCACTAGTATTGTACAGCAACACACAGTAATATGCAGCCGTCTAATGGTTGGCCTAACCAAGGGAGAGAACAGGGACGCTGAGGTCACTAGTATTGTACAGCAACACACAGTAATATGCAGCAGTCTAATGGTTAGACTAACCCAGGGAGAGAACAGGGACGCTGAGGTCACTAGTATTGTACAGCAACACACAGTAATATGCAGCCTAATGGTTAGTCTAATGGTTAGACTAACCCAGGGAGAGAACAGGGACGCTGAGGTCACTAGTATTGTACAGCAACACACAGTAATATGCAGCAGTCTAATGGTTAGACTAACCCAGGGAGAGAACAGGGACGCTGAGGTCACTAGTATTGTACAGCAACACACAGTAATATGCAGCAGTCTAATGGTTAGACTAACCCAGGGAGAGAACAGGGACGCTGAGGTCACTAGTATTGTACAGCAACACACAGTAATATGCAGCAGTCTAATGGTTAGACTAACCCAGGGAGAGAACAGGGACGCTGAGGTCACTAGTATTGTACAGCAACACACAGTAATATGCAGCCGTCTAATGGTTAGACTAACCCAGGGAGAGAACAGGGACGCTGAGGTCACTAGTATTGTACAGCAACACACAGTAATATGCAGCAGTCTGTGGTTACACATTGTTTTAAATGATTTTAATTGCATCTTCCCGTCCTCTTCAGGAGAATGACCTGGTAACTGGGCTACAGGGTTAGTCCTAGCAGCAGGCTTTGAAGCTAATGCTCTCCCCTCCCGTCTCCTCTCTCCTCCCCTCCTCTCCTCTCCCCCCACCACCACACTGTGTGGCCTTGAATTGCTAATTGTTTTAAATATACATAATGAGCACAGCGGCAACATTTTGAGCTCTTTGTCTCCCTCAGTCAGCCCTTAGCACAACTAAATGAGTTAAGATCGCTCTATTGAATTACAAACCATTATTTGACTTACTCTTACTGCTGCATGCATAACGAGTTGAGGGGAGATGGAGAGCGAGGGAGCGGTAGTAACCCGCAACAAATATATTGGAAGAAGAAATCTCACACGGAAGACATTATACACATTACACAGAATAAATCTTACTCTGCAACATTGCAATTCCATAAAACCACCAACAGGGGTCAATTCTGACTCCAAGGGGTCAAAAATTGCATCATTTCGGAGAGCCAAGATGGCGTAGCGGTGGTGATGTCTGTTTTGATTGTATATATCGTTATATATTTGTATTATTTTTTAAATCTCATTTTCCATCTACGGACTGAACATGCTCTCCTACAACCCAATATGGTCTGGATCTGCTATTTCTACACTTTAGAACCGGAAGCACGTTCAGAAGCTAGCAAGCTAACGAGCTCATAGCTAGTAGTCAGTTAGCCACTGCTAGCGGTCATCACCGTTAACCAGGACTGCCAGCCTCAACCCAGTCAATTCCTGCTAGCCTGCACAGCACGATATCAACCCAGAGCATATCAGACTGCTTCTCTCTACCACATCTCTGGATTCCTACCGCCATCTCTGAACCTTAGCTAGCTAGCTAGCTGCTATCCGAATGGCTACTCCTGTCTAACGTCTCTGTCCTGAAGCAAGCACCAGTTAGCCTGGAGCTAGCCTCGAACTAGGCCCATCTCCCAGCTAGCCGAAGAGATTACTCTTTTGCCAATTGGCCATGACCCTTTGCTTCCGACAGGGAGCCTCACCGATCCATCACGACTGGTCTACAGACATAACCGTCCAAGGGGTTTCTGTCCTGAAGAAAGCACCAGTTAGCCTGGAGCTAGCCTCAAGCTAGGCCCTTCTCCCGGCTAGCTGAAACCCAGACAGCTGATGTTCTGAAAGAACTGCAAAATCTGGATCTCAACAAATCAGCTTCGGTTAGACAATCTGCACCCTCTCTAAAATGATCCGCCAAAATGTTTGCAACCCCTTTTACTATCCAATTCAAACTCTCTTTTGTATTGTCTGAGAACCCCAAAGATTGTAAAGCTGCCGAGGTCATCCTCCTCTTCAAAGCGGGAGACACTCTAGACCCAAACTGATATAGACCTATATCCATCCTGCACTGCCTTTTGAAAATCTTCGAAAGCCAAGTTAATAAACAGATCATCGACCATTTCGAATCCCACCGTGTCTTCTCCCCTGTGCAATCTGGTTTCCGAGCTGGTCACGGGTGCACCTCAGCCACGCTCAAGGTACTAAACGATATCATAACCGCCATCGATAAAATACAGTACTGTGCAGCCGTCTTCATTGACCTAGCCAAGGCTTTCGACGCTGACAATCACCGCATTCTTATCGGCAGACTCAATAGCCTTGGCTTCTCAAATGACTGCCTCACCTGGTTCACCAACTACTTCTCAGATAGAGTTCAGTGTGTCAAATCGGAGGGACTGTTGTTCGAACCTCTGGCAGTCTCTATGTGGGTGTTACAGTGTTCAATTCTCGGGTTGATTCTTTGCTCTGTATATGTCAATGATGTCGCTCTTGCTGCTGGTGATTCTCTGATCCACCTCTACGCAGGTGACACCATTCTGTATACTTCTGGCCCTTCTTTGGACACTGTGCTAACAAACCTCCAAACGAGCTTCAATGCCATACAACACTCGTTCCGTGGCCTCCAACTGCTCTTAAACGTTAGTAAACTAAATGCATGCTTGTCAACCATTCGCTGCCCGCACCCGCCCACCTGACTGGCATCACTACTCTGAGCGGTTCTGACCTAAAATATATGGACACCTACGAATACCTAGGTGTCTGGTTAGATTGTAAACTCTCCTTCCAGACTCACATTAAACATCGCCAATCCAAAGTTAAATCTAGAATCGGCTTCCGATTTCGCAACAAAGCCTTCTTCACTCATGTCGCCAACCCCACTGGCTGCAGGTCATCTGCAAGTCTTTGCTAAGTGAAACCCCGCCTTATCTCATTTCACTGGTCACCATAGCAACACCCACCAGTAGCATGTGCTCCAGCAGGAATATTGCACGGGTCATCCCCAAAGCCAGCACTTTCTTTGGCCGCCTTTTCTTCCAGTTCTCTGCTGCCAATGACTGGAACAAATTGCAAAAATATCTGAAGCTGGAGTCTTATATCTCCCTCTCTAACTTTAACCATCAGCTGTCTGAGCAGCTTGCCGATCACTGTACACTGTCCACAGCCTATCTGTGTAAAGGAGTGACTGTCTGCAGGGAAGTCAGGCGCAGGAGAGCAGAAATGGGTTGCAAACAGAGCCCTTTATTGAGGCGAGCAAAACACGGTACCAAGAGAACTAAACACACAAGGGTTACAATAACCAGCCTGGAGTACACATACATTTACATAGAACAACTCCACACACAAGGGTTACAATAACCAGCCTGGAGTACACATACATTTACATAGAACAACTCCACACACAAGGGTTACAATAACCAGCCTGGAGTACACATACATTTACATAGAACAACTCCACACACAAGGGTTACAATAACCAGCCTGGAGTACACATACATTTACATAGAACAACTCCACACACAAGGGTTACAATAACCAGCCTGGAGTACACATACATTTACATAGAACAACTCCACACACAGACATGGGGGAAACAGGGTTATATGCAAGACGAGTAAATGAGGGAATGCAAACCAGGTGTGCGGGAAAACAAGACAAAACAAACGGAAAATGAAAGGTGGATCGGCGATGGCTAGAAGACCGCTGACGTCGACCGCCGAACGCCGCCCGAACAAGGAGAGGGACCTATCTCGGTGAAAGTCGTGACAATCTGTAAATAGCACACCCTACTACCTCATGCCCATATTATTACTTACCCTCTTGCTCTTTTGGATCCCAGTATCTCTACCTGCACATCATCATCTGCACATCTATCACTCCAGTATCTCTACCTGCACATCATCATCTGCACATCTATCACTCCAAATCAAATCAAAATCAAATCAAATTTATTTATATAGCCCTTCGTACATCAGCTGATATCTCAAAGTGCTGTACAGAAACCCAGCCTAAAACCCCAAACAGCAAACAATGCAGGTGTAAAAGCACGGTGGCTAGGAAAAACTCCCTAGAAAGGCCAAAACCTAGGAAGAAACCTAGAGAGGAACCGGGCTATGTGGGGTGGCCAGTCCTCTTCTGGCTGTGCCGGGTAGAGATTATAACAGAACATGACCAAGATGTTCAAATGTTCATAAATGACCAGCATGGTCAAATAATAATAAGGCAGAACAGTTGAAACTGGAGCAGCAGCACAGTCAGATGGACTGGGGACAGCAAGGAGCCATCATGTCAGGTAGTCCTGGGGCACGGTCCTAGGGCTCAGGTCCTCCGAGAGAGAGAAAGAAAGAGAGAATTAGAGAGAGCATATGTGGGGTGGCCAGTCCTCTTCTGGCTGTGCCAGGTGGAGATTATAACAGAACGTGGCCAAGATGTTCAAATGTTCATAAATGACCAGCATGGTTGAATAATAGTAAGGCAGAACAGTTGAAACTGGAGCAGGAGCATGGCCAGGTGGACTGGGGACAGCAAGGAGTCCTCATGTCAGGTAGTCCTGGGACATGGTCCTAGGGCCCAGGCCAGTTGAAACTGGAGCAGCAGCATGGCCAGGTGGACTGGGGACAGCAAGGAGTCATCATGTCAGGTAGTCCTGGGGCATGGTTCTAGGGCTCAGGTCCTCCGAGAGAGAGAAAGAAAGAGAGAAGGAGAGAATTAGAGAACGCACACTTAGATTTACACAGGACACCGAATAGGACAGGAGAAGTACTCCAGATAAACAAACTGACCCTAGCCCCCGACACATAAACTACTGCAGCATAAATACTGGAGGCTGAGACAGGAGGGGTCAGGAGACACTGTGGCCCCATCCGAGGACACCCCGGACAGGGCCAAACAGGAAGGATATAACCCCACCCACTTTGCCAAAGCACAGCCCCCACACCACTAGAGGGAAATCTTCAACCACCAACTTACCATCCTGAGACAAGGCCGAGTATAGCCCACAAAGATCTCCGACACGGTACAACCCAAGGGGTGGGGGGAACCCAGACAGGCCGACCACAACAGTGAATCAACCCACCCAGGTGACGCATCCCCCCCCAGGGACGGCACGAGAGAGCCCCAGCAAGCCAGTGACTCAGCCCCGTAACAGGGTTAGAGGCAGAGAATCCCAGTGGAAAACGGGGAACCGGCCAGGCAGAGACAGCAAGGGCGGTTCGTTGCTCCAGAGCCTTTCCGTTCACCTTCCCACTCCTGGGCCAGACTACACTCAATCATATGACCCACTGAAGAGATGAGTCTTCAGTAAAGACTTAAAGGTTGAGACCGAGTTTGCGTCTCTGACATGGGTAGGCAGACCGTTCCATAAAAATGGAGCTCTATAGGAGAAAGCCCTGCCTCCAGCTGTTTGCTTAGAAATTCTAGGGACAATTAGGAGGCCTGCGTCTTGTGACCGTAGCGTACGTATAGGTATGTACGGCAGGACCAAATCAGAGAGGTAGGTAGGAGCAAGCCCATGTAATGCTTTGTAGGTTAGCAGTAAAACCTTGAAATCAGCCCTTGCTTTGACAGGAAGCCAGTGTAGAGAGGCTAGCACTGGAGTAATATGATCAAATTTTTTGGTTCTAGTCAGGATTCTAGCAGCCGTATTTAGCACTAACTGAAGTTTATTTAGTGCTTTATCCGGGTAGCCGGAAAATAGAGCATTGCAGTAGTCTAACCTAGAAGTGACAAAAGCATGGATTAATTTTTCTGCATCATTTTTGGACAGAAAGTTTCTGATTTTTGCAATGTTACGTAGATGGAAAAAAGCTGTCCTCGAAATGGTCTTGATATGTTCTTCAAAAGAGAGATCAGGGTCCAGAGTAACGCCGAGGTCCTTCACAGTTTTATTTGAGACGACTGTACAACCATTAAGATTAATTGTCAGATTCAACAGAAGATCTCTTTGTTTCTTGGGACCTAGAACAAGCATCTCTGTTTTGTCCGAGTTTAATAGTAGAAAGTTTGCAGCCATCCACTTCCTTATGTCTGAAACACATGCTTCTAGCGAGGGCAATTTTGGTGCTTCACCATGTTTCATTGAAATGTACAGCTGTGTGTCATCCGCATAGCAGTGAAAGTTTACATTATGTTTTCGAATAACATCCCCAAGAGGTAAAATATATAGTGAAAACAATAGTGGTCCTAAAACAGAACCTTGAGGAACACCGAAATGTACAGTTGATTTGTCAGAGGACAAACCATTCACAGAGACAAACTGATATCTTTCCGACAGATAAGACCTAAACCAGGCCAGAACATGTCCGTGTAGACCAATTTGGGTTTCCAATCTCTCCAAAAGAATGTGGTGATCGATGGTATCAAAAGCAGCACTAAGGTCTAGGAGCACGAGGACAGATGCAGAGCCTCGGTCCGATGCCATCAAAATGTCATTTACCACCTTCACAAGTGCCGTCTCAGTGCTATGATGGGGTCTAAAACCAGACTGAAGCATTTCGTATACATTGTTTGTCTTCAGGAAGGCAGTGAGTTGCTGCGCAACAGCCTTCTCTAAAATCTTTGAGAGGAATGGAAGATTCGATATAGGCCGATAGTTTTTTATATTTTCTGGGTCAAGGTTTGGCTTTTTCAAGAGAGGCTTTATTACTGCCACTTTTAGTGAGTTTGGTACACATCCAGTGGATAGAGAGCCGTTTATTATGTTCAACATAGGAGGGCCAAGCACAGGAAGCAGCTCTTTCAGTAGTTTAGTTGGAATAGGGTCCAGTATACAGCTTGAAGGTTTAGAGGCCATGATTATTTTCATCATTGTGTCAAGAGATATAGTACTAAAACACTTGAGCATCTCTCTTGATCCTAGGTCCTGGCAGAGTTGTGCAGACTCAGGACAACTGAGGTTTGGAGGAATACGCAGGTTTAAAGAGGAGTCCGTAATTTGCTTTCTAATAATCATAATCTTTTCCTCAAAGAAGTTCATGAATTTATCACTGCTAAAGTGCAAGTCATCCTCTCTTGGGGAATGCTGCTTTTTAGTTAGCTTTGCCACAGTATCAAAAAGGAATTTCGGATTGTTCTTATTTTCCTCAATTAAGTTAGAAAAATAGGACGATCGAGCAGCAGTAAGGGCTCTTCGGTACTGCACGGTACCATCCTTCCAAGCTAGTCGGAAGACTTCCAGTTTGGTGTGGCGCCATTTCCGTTCCAATTTTCTGGAAGCTTGCTTCAGAGCTCGGGTATTTTCTGTGTACCATGGAGCTAGTTTCTTATGAGACATTTTTTTAGTTTTTAGGGGTGCAACTGCATCTAGGGTATTGCGCAAGGTTAAATTGAGATCCTCAGTTAGGTGGTTAACGGATTTTTGTCCTCTGGCGTCCTTGGGTAGGCAGAGGGAGTCTGGAAGGGCATCAAGGAATCTTTGTGTTGTCTGTGAATTTATAGCACGACTTTTGATGTTCCTTGGTTGGGGTCTGAGCAGATTATTTGTTGCAATTGCAAACGTAATAAAATGGTGGTCTGATAGTCCAGGATTATGAGGAAAAACATTAAGATCCACAACATTTATTCCATGGGACAAAACTAGGTCCAGCGTATGACTGTGAGAGTGAGTGGGTCCAGTATCTCTACCTGCACATCATCATCTGCACATCTATCACTCCAGTATCTCTACCTGCACATCATCATCTGCACATCTATCACTCCAGTATCTCTACCTGCACATCATCATCTGCACATCTATCACTCCAGTATCTCTATCACATCATCAGCACATCTATCTCTACCTGCACATCATCATCTGCACATCTATCACTCCAGTATCTCTACCTGCACATCATCATCTGCACATCTATCACTCCAGTATCTCTACCTGCACATCATCATCTGCACATCTATCACTCCAGTATCTCTACCTGCACATCATCATCTGCACATCTATCACTCCAGTATTAATGCTAAATTGTAATTATTTTCAGCACTAGGGACCATGTATGGCCCTCCTCCCTACTCTTCAACATTTGCACACACTGTACATAGATGCTTCTATTTTTATTTGATTTAGTTTTATTGACTGTACATTTGTTTCTCTGTAACTCTGTGTTGTTGTTTTGGTCGCACTGCTTTGCTTTATCTTGGCCAGGTCCCAGTTGTAAATGAGAAGTTGCTCTCAACTTGCCAACCTGGTTAAATAAATGTGAAATAAGAAAATAAAAAAGAATAATCCTTTTGTAATGTTGTGACTTTGTCATCAACTAGTTACTGACATGACAGCAACAAGAGCATACAGGTTGCAGTGGTGGGTAGTATATGGGGGGGCTGTGGTGATAAAACATGTACCCCTGTTGGTGCTTTAGGGGTCAAAATGTACCCCTACTGAGGCTTTGGGGTCAAAATGTACCGCTACTGAGGCTTTAGGGGTCTAAAGGTACCCCTACTGAGGCTTTAGGGGTCTAAATGTACCCCTACTGAGGCTTTAGGTGTCAAAATGTACCCCTACTGAGGCTTTAGGGGTCAAAATGTACCCCTACTGAGGCTTTAGGGGTCAAAATGTACCCCTACTGAGGCTTTAGGTGTCAAAATGTACCCCTACTGAGGCTTTAGGGGTCAAAATGTACCCCTACTGAGGCTTTAGGGGTCAAAATGTACCCCTACTGAGGCTTTAGGGGTCAAAATGTACCCCTACTGAGGCTTTAGGGGTCAAAATGTACCCCTACTGAGGCTTTAGGGGTCAAAATGTACCCCTACTGAGGCTTTAGGGGTCAAAATGTACCCCTACTGAGGCTTTAGGGGTCAAAATGTACCCCTACTGAGGCTTTAGGGGTCAAAATGTACCCCTACTGAGGCTTTAGGGGTCAAAATGTACCCCTACTGAGGCTTTAGGTGTCAAAATGTACCCCTACTGAGGCTTTAGGGGTCAAAATGTACCCCTACTGAGGCTTTAGGGGTCAAAATGTACCCCTACTGAGGCTTTAGGGGTCAAAATGTACCCCTACCTAGGCTTTAGGGGTCTAAATGTACCCCTACTGAGGCTTTAGGGGTCAAAATGTACCCCTACTGAGGCTTTAGGTGTCAAAATGTACCCCTACTGAGGCTTTAGGGGTCAAAATGTACCCCTACTGAGGCTTTAGGGGTCTAAATGTACCCCTACTGAGGCTTTAGGGGTCTAAATGTACCCCTACTGAGGCTTTAGGGGTCAAAATGTACCCCTACTGAGGCTTTAGGGGTCAAAATGTACCCCTGCTGAGGCTTTAGGGGTCAAAATGTACCCCTACTGAGGCTTTAGGGGTCAAAATGTACCCCTACTGAGGCTTTAGGGGTCAAAATGTACCCCTACTGAGGCTTTAGGGGTCAAAATGTACCCCTACTGAGGCTTTAGGGGTCAAAATGTACCCCTACTGAGGCTTTAGGGGTCAAAATGTACCCCTACTGAGGCTTTAGGGGTCAAAATGTACCCCTACTGAGGCTTTAGGTGTCAAAATGTACCCCTACTGAGGCTTTAGGGGTCAAAATGTACCCCTACTGAGGCTTTAGGGGTCAAAATGTACCCCTACTGAGGCTTTAGGGGTCAAAATGTACCCCTACTTAGGCTTTAGGGGTCTAAATGTACCCCTACTGAGGCTTTAGGGGTCCAAATGTACCCCTACTGAGGCTTTAGGTGTCAAAATGTACCCCTACTGAGGCTTTAGGGGTCAAAATGTACCCCTACTGAGGCTTTAGGGGTCTAAATGTACCCCTACTGAGGCTTTAGGGGTCTAAATGTACCCCTACTGAGGCTTTAGGGGTCAAAATGTACCCCTACTGAGGCTTTAGGGGTCAAAATGTACCCCTACTGAGGCTTTAGGGGTCTAAATGTACCCCTACTGAGGCTTTAGGGGTCAAAATGTACCCTTTCAGGGTTTTTAGGGTTACATAAAATACAGAATCAATGTTCAAGACTTTGCATACTGGAAACAGATGTCTTTAATGAGTTGGTCACTAACAGGCAGTTATTAATGTGAGCACACTGATCAGGCTCCTCAGTGATCAGGCTCCACAGTGATCAGGCTCCTCAGTGATCAGGCGCCACAGTGATCAGGCTCCTCAGTGATCAGGCTCCTCAGTGATCAGGCTCCTCAGTGATCAGGCTCCTCAGTGATCAGGCGCCACAGTGATCAGGCTCCTCAGTGATCAGGCGCCACAGTGATCAGGCTCCTCAGTAATCAGGCTCCACAGTGATCAGGCTCATCAGTGATCAGGCTCCTCAGTGATCAGGCTCCACAGTGATCAGGCTCCTCAGTGATCAGGCTCCACATTGATCAGGCTCATCAGTGATCAGGCTCCTCAGTGATCAGGCTCCTCAGTGATGCTCCTCAGTGAAGCTCTTCAGTACCTCCAGGCTCTGATCAGGCCCTACACCCAAATAAGGGCACTGCGTTCATCCACCTCTGGCCTGCTCGCCTCCCTACCACTGAGGAAGTACAGTTCCCACTCAGCTCAGTCAAAACTGTTCGCTGCTCTGGCTCCCCAATGGTGGAACAAACTCCCTCACGACGCCAGGACAGCGGAGTCAATCACCACCTTCCGGAGACACCTGAAACCCCACCTCTTTAAGGAATACCTAGGATAGGATAAAGTAATCCTTCTCACCCCCCCCCCTTAAAATATTTAGATGCACTATTGTAAAGTGGTTGTTCCACTGGATGTCATAAGGTGAATGCACCAATTTGTAAGTCGCTCTGGATAAGAGCGTCTGCTAAATGACTTAAATGTAAATGTAAATGTAATGCTCCTCAGTGATGCTCCTCAGTGATGCTCCTCAGTGATCAGGCTCCTCAGTGATGCTCCTCAGTGATCAGGCTCCTCAGTGATGCTCCTCAGTGATGCTCCTCAGTGATGCTCCTCAGGTATCAGGCTCCTCAGTTATCAGGCTCCTCAGTGATGCTCCTCAGTGATGCTCCTCAGTTATCAGGCTCCTCAGTGATGCTCCTCAGTGATCAGGCTCCTCAGTGATGCTCCTCAGTGATCAGGCTCCTCAGTGATGCTCCTCCGTTATCAGGCTCCTCAGTGATGCTCCTCCGTGATCAGGCTCCTCAGTGATGCTCCTCAGTTATCAGGCTCCTCAGTTATCAGGCTCCTCAGTTATCAGGCTCCTCAGTGATGCTCCTCAGTTATCAGGTTCCTCAGTTATCAGGCTCCTCAGTGATGCTCCTCAGTGATCAGGCTCCTCAGTGATCAGGCTCCTCAGTGATCAGGCTCCTCAGTGATGCTCCTCAGTTATCAGGTTCTGCAGCGATAATGCCCGTCAGTGACCATCCTCATCATTGATTAGGCTCCTCAGTGAAGCTCCTCAGTTATCAGGCTCCTCAGTGAAGCTCCTCAGTGATCAGGCTCCTCAGTATTCAGGCTCCTCAGTGAAGCTCCTCAGTGATCAGGCTCCTCAGTATTCAGGCTCCTCAGTGATCAGGCTCCTCAGTGAAGCTCCTCAGTGATCAGGCTCCTCAGTGAAGCTCCTCAGTGATCAGGCTCCTCAGTATTCAGGCTCCTCAGTGACACTCCTCAGTGATGATTCTCACATTAATGTGTATTTAATGAATTGTTCTCTAACAGGCAGCTATTAATGGGAACATACCGATCAGGCTCCTCAGTGATCAGGCTCCTCAGTGAGGCTCATCAGTGAAGCTCCTCAGTGATGATCAGACTCGCCAGTGATGCTCCTCAGTGACCATCCTCATCATTGATTAGGCTCCTCAGTGAAGCTCCTCAGTGATCAGGCTCCTCAGTTATCAGGCTCTTCAGTGATCAGGCTCCACAGTGATCATGTTCACTCAGTGACACTACTCAGTGATTGGGCTCCTTTGTGATCAGGCTCCTCAGTGATTCTCCACTGTGTTGCTCCTCAGTGATCCGGCTCCTCAGTGATCAGTTTCCTCAGTGATCAGGCTCCTCAGTGTCAGTTTCCTCAGTGATCAGGCTCCTCAGTGATGCTCCTCAGTGAAGCTCCTCAGTGATGCTCCTCAGTGATGCTCCTCAGTGATCAGGCTCCTCAGTGATCAGATTCCTCAGTGATCAGTTTCCTCAGTGATGCTTCTTAGTGATCAGATTCCTCAGTGATGCTCCTCAGTGATCAGATTCCTCAGTGATGCTCCTCAGTGATCAGTCTCCTCAGTGATCAGGCTCCTCAGTGATCAGGCTCCTCAGTGAAGCTCCTCAGTGATCAGGCTCCTCAGTGAAGCTCCTCAGTGATCAGGCTCCTCAGTGATGCTCCTCAGTGATCAGTTTCCTCAGTGATGCTCCTCAGTGTCAGTTTCCTCAGTGATGCTCCTCAGTGATGCTCCTTAGTGATCAGTTTCCTCAGTGATGCTCCTCAGTGATCCGTTTCCTCAGTGATGCTCCTTTGTGATCAGTTTCCTCAGTGATGCTCCTCAGTGATGCTCCTTTGTGATCAGTTTCCTCAGTGATGCTCCTCAGTGATGCTCCTTAGTGATCTGTTTCCTCAGTGATGCTCCTTTGTGATCAGTTTCCTCAGTGATGCTCCTCAGTGATTCTCCTTTGTGATCAGTTTCCTCAGTGATGCTCCTCAGTGATGCTCCTTAGTGATCAGTCTCCTCAGTGATGCTCCTCAGTGATACTTATTTTGTTTGTCGCACCATTCTTGGCAAATCTTAGACACTGTCCTGCGTTAAAATCCCAGGAGGGCAGCCATTTCTGAGATACTGGATCTGTATAATATAGCAAGGCACGGCCAAGTGACACTGTCTGTAGGAGCGATCCATGTTGGGGTGGTGTACCTAATAAACTGTGTCTATAGAGTATATTGCACCATGCATTTGAGAACATCTTCTTGTCAAAGATTGTTGAAAATTGTGCAGAAGCTTTCTGCAACCATAGAAATAGAATGGCTTCACACAGCTCTGACCTCCATCAGACCCGGGGCAGAGCTAGCCTCATGTTTCCTGTTCTTCCTAAATAGCAGAACCTACAGTATCAATGTTCCACTGTTATCTGACCGACTCAACACTATACTCAACAAGACTTCTACAGTAGTGCACCAAACCATTCTGAGAGCCGTTGAGCCTATTTAGAGAACCCGTGGTGACATCACTGAGGGTTCCAAGCTTCCACCACTCAGGAGTATTAGAATGCATTTCCTGCTTGGCTCACTGAAACGTGCTGAACTGAAATGTATACCTTATTTGATGCTCTTCCCCCTGCTGTTAATTGGTGAAGGGCCTTTTGATCTGCTCCCCCAATCCCCTAAACGCCCCGTTTGCTAAACTGTAGAGAGAGAGAGAGAGAGAGAGAGAGAGAGAGAGAGAGAGAGAGAGAGAGAGAGAGAGAGAGAGAGAGAGAGAGAGAGAGAGAGAGAGAGAGAGAGAGAGAGACCCAGCACACTGCCCAGTAATGTCAAATCTCTTTTTCTCCCTGCTCCTTCCTGGCTGTTCTCTCCTTTGGTTTCCGTCCAAGCTGAGCAGAAATAAGAGATGACAGTTGTTACAGATATGCTGCTTTAATTACTTGTCGGCTTACTGCCGATATCTCGGCTAGCCAATGCTGAAGCTTAACTTTTTCTAGTAGCTTAAAGCATGACCAGCCTCCAGTGCTTCAGTATTTAGCCATAAAACCCAGGAAATCTGAAAGATAAAAACACAAACAGCTTTTCTAATTTGATGGGGAAGAAGAGTGGGCAGTTTGCTGCCGGTGTAGAAATTGGCTTGGTCCTTCTGTTCCCTCCATGAGATAGAAGATGGAAGGACAGGGACAGAAAAATAACTCTTGTAGAGAATTAAATTACACCACAGGAAGGCTGCATTGCTGTAAAATAAGCCTTTCTTATAGATGATGTGCTTCTGTCGACACTTTTAAGTCCATTTGTAAATGGCTAGATATTCTGCAGTCTTCTCTCTGGTGGAGTGTCTGTCCTGCTCCTCAGATTCAGTTAGGGCTATTCAGCAGAACACCACTGCCTCTCCACTGCTTATTCTGCAAGCTGCAGGCTTTAGTCACACTAACCTAAGCAGGTGTACTGTAAGACTGGATACTGCTGCAATACAGCAGCTCACGGCTAATATCATTTAGGGATTTTGTGGGATTTCTTGCTTTTTTGTTCCCCGCCCTCTAGAATGATCTGTCATAGCTTTTTAACAATGTGGATCATTTGTGTTGTATGTAGCAAGTGTTTGCTTTTTGTTATATAGATTTGTCTTATTTAAATGTGCAGTAATTGAATCCCTAGTTTTCTTATGTCTATATACTGTAGGAACAGAAGCAATGAAACCATTAGACTGAACCTACAATAGTCCTCTCTAAAGGAGCTGTCCCTGTGTCATGCTCTTCATGTCCTGAGCCTACTGGAAATCCTGCTCACCATTCGTCTCTTCATGTCCTGAGCCTGCTGGGAATCCTGCTCACCATTAGTCTCTTCATGTTCTGAGCCGACTGGAAATCCTGCTCACTATTAGCCTCTTCATGTCCTGAGCCTGCTGGGAATCCTGCTCACTATTAGTCTCGTCATGTCCTGAGCCTGCTGGGAATCCTGCTCACCATTAGTCTCGTCATGTCCTGAGCCTGCTGGGAATCCTGCTCACCATTAGTCTCTTCATGTCCTGAGCCTGCTGGGAATCCTGCTCACCATTAGTCTCTTCATGTTCTGAGCCAACTGGGAATCCTGCTCACCATTAGTCTCTTCATGTCCTGAGCCTGCTGGGAATCCTGCTCACCATTAGTCTCTTCATGTTCTGAGCCAACTGGAAATCCTGCTCACCATTAGTCTCTTCATGTCCTGAGCCTGCTGGGAATCCTGCTCACCATTAGTCTCTTCATGTCCTGAGCCGACTGGGAATCCTGCTCACCATTAGTCTCTTCATGTCCTGAGCCGACTGGGAATCCTGCTCACCATTAGCCTCTTCATGTCCTGAGCCTACTGGGAATCCTGCTCACCATTAGTCTCTTCATGTCCTGAGCCTGCTGGGAATCCTGCTCACCATTAGTCTCTTCATGTTCTGAGCCGACTGGGAATCCTGCTCACCATTAGTCTCTTCATGTCCTGAGCCTGCTGGGAATCCTGCTCACCATTAGTCTCTTCATGTCCTGAGCCGACTGGGAATCCTGCTCACCATTAGTCTCTTCATGTCCTGAGCCGACTGGGAATCCTGCTCACCATTAGCCTCTTCATGTCCTGAGCCTACTGGGAATCCTGCTCACCATTTGTCTCTTCATGTCCTGAACCGACTGGGAATCCTGCTCACCATTAGTCTCCTCATTTCTCCCATCATCAGTGTTTCTACCTTTCCTCCTAGGCTTTCATCAGGCAGGAGAACAGGAAGGAGAACAGGCAGAGAAATGCCTGAAAAGCACATGCAGGTTTATCCTTCCTGGTTAATTAGCTCAGTGAGAATGGATATATGTAGGTCCTCACGTTGCATGGCTCAGAATGAGATTGAAATGTGGGAACAATGACATACATTTGTTGTGGATGTTTGTATGAAGGGCAGTAATTGTATTATGCATTAAAACGGTAGCGATGTGTTTGGTTAATTTTGGGAACAGCGTGTGTTTCCAGTCCCACACAGCAGCAGGGATAGAGTGAGGGAGGGAGGGATGGAGAGATGGTAGCGAGGCTCAGCCCGGCTCAGTGAGGTGCGGTGCAGAGCGCGGAGGAGAGTGAAGGATTGGCCCTGCGCCTGCTGAGGTCCATTGTTCAGCCTGTCTAATGTTGATCCTCAGCTTTGTCTCCCACCATCAGACATACTTTCTATTGAACTCAAACACATTATTGGTTACCATAGTTTCACCATTGCTCAGTTTTAGAACTAAACATAAAGACTTCAAAGAGGCCTGGTAAGAACTGAATATAAAGACTTCAGAGACCTGGTAAGAACTAAACATAAAGACTTCAGAGAGACCTGGTAAGAACTGAACATAAAGACTTCAAAGAGACCTGGTAAGAACTGAACATAAAGACTTCAAAGAGACCTGGTAAGAACTGAACATAAAGACTTCAAAGAGACCTGGTAAGAACTGAACATAAAGACTTCAAAGAGACCTGGTAAGAACTGAACATAAAGACTTCAAAGAGACCTGGTAAGAACTGAACATAAAGACTTCAAAGATACCTGGTAAGAACTGAACATAAAGACTTCAAAGAGACCTGGTAAGAACTGAACATAAAGACTTCAAAGAGACCTGGTAAGAACTGAACATAAAGACTTCAAAGAGACCTGGTAAGAACTAAACATAAAGACTTCAAAGAGGCCTGGTAAGAACTGAACATAAATACCTCAAAGAGACCTGGTAAGAACTGAACAATCCCTAGCAGGAGAAAGTGAAAGAATGGTTCAGTATCTTTGATGTTGGCTCCTCTCTGCTGGATCAGTCAGATCATATGGAGTTGGGGTTGGGGTTAGGGTTAGTGAGGGTTGGGGTTAGGGTTAGTGAGGGTTGAGGTTAGGGTTAGTGAGGGTTGGGGTTAGGGTTAGTGAGGGTTGAGGTTAGGGTTAGTGAGGGCTGGGGTTGGGGTTAGGGTTAGTGAGGGTTGAGGTTAGGGTTAGTGAGGGTTGAGGTTAGGGTTAGTGAAGGTTGGGGTTAGGGTTAGTGAGGGTTGGGGTTCGGGTTGCTGGATCAGTCAGGTCGTATGGTTTAAGGGTTGGGGTTAGGTTTAGGGTTAGTGAGGGTTGGGGTTAGGTTTAGTGAGGGTTGGGGTTAGGGTTGCTGGATCAGTCAGATCACATGGTTTAAGGGTTGGGGTTAGGTTTAGGGTTAGTGAGGGTTGGGGTTAGGTTTAGTGAGGGTTGGGGTTAAGGTTAGTGAGGGTTGGGGTTAGTGAGGTTTGGGGTTAGGGTTAGTGAGGGTTGGGGTTCGGGTCAGTGAGGGTTGGGGTTAGGATAAATGAGGGTTGGGGTTGGGGTTGGGGTTAGTGAGGTTTGGGGTTAGGGTTAGTGAGGGTTGGGGTTAGGGTTCGTGAGGGTTGGGGTTAGGTTTAGTGAGGGTTGGGATTAGGGTTAGTGAGGGTTGGGGTTAGGGTTGCTGGATCAGTCAGATCATATGGTTTAAGGGTTGGGGTTAGGGTTAGGGTTAGTGAGGGCTGGGGTTAGGGTTAGTGAGGGTTGGGGTTAGGGTTGCTGGATCAGTCAGATCGTATGGTTTAAGGGTTGGGGTTAGGGTTAGTGAGGGTTGGGGTTAGGGTTAGTGAGGGTTGGGGTTAGTGAGGTTTGGGGTTAGGGTTAGTGAGGGTTGGGGTTAGGTAGGGTTGGGGTTAGTGAAGGTTGGGGTTAGGGTTAGTGAGGGTTGGGGTTAGTGAGGGTTGGGGTTAGGGTTAGTGAGGTTTGGGGTTAGGGTTAGTGAGGGTTGGGGTTAGGGTTAGTGAGGGTTAGGGTCAGTGAGGGTTAGGGTTAGTGAGGGTTGGGGTTAGGGTTAGTGAGGGTTGGGGTTAGGGTTAGTGAGGGTTGGAGTTAGGGTTAGTGAGGGTTGGGGTTAGGGTTAGTGAGGGTTAGGGTCAGTGAGGGTTAGGGTTAGTGAGGGTTAGGGTCAGTGAGGGTTGGGATTAGGGTTAGTGAGGGTTGGGGTTAGGGTTAGTGAGGGTTAGGGTTAGTGAGGGTTGGGGTTAGGGTTAGTGGGGGTTGGGGTTAGGGTTAGTGAGGTTTGGGGTTAGGGTTAGTGAGGGTTAGGGTAAGTGAGGGTTAGGGTTAGTGAGGGTTGGGGTTAGGGTTAGTGAGGGTTGGGGTTAGGGTTAGTGAGGGTTAGGGTCAGTGAGGGTTAGGGTTAGTGAGGGTTGGGGTTAGGGTTAGTGAGGGTTGGGGTTAGGGTTAGTGAGGGATGAAAATAAGATGCCATTAGTTCTTGTCAAGCCTGGTTTTACAAAGCTCTCCTCTGTCAGCAGTGGTGAGACCTGATTAAGGAAGAGGTCATCAGTGACTACAGGTCTTTATACTGTAGACGGTTTAGGCAACACTGTACTGAACAGGAGGACTAGTCTCAGAAACATCACGGGGGACCATATTTAGTTCTATAATGTCATGAAGAAACACATCCATCCTTTTGTATTGCTTTGTCACGCCTAGTCAATATATTTAATTCACACCACATTATAATACATGCAGCTGAGTCTGTCTATTGTTATTCCCACTGCATATTAATATATTCATCTAGCTAGGCTGGAGCTCCAACATTACTATATTATTATCCAACGTCCAGGTGATTATCTTGCCTCAGTGAGCAGTAAGGTGTTTTATCAGTAATGACATTAGTGCGTCCCAAATGGCTCCCTATTCCCTGTATAGTGCACTACTTTTGACTGGGACCCATAAGGCATAGTGCACTATATAAGGGAAAAGGGTGCCATTTGGGATGCGAGCATAATTGTATTGCCATCCATCTGAATAGGTTTTAATACGGCTCATAAAGCAACACAGTCTGTGTTCCTCCAATCAGAACGATGGAGATCAGCTGACTGGTGTATTTACAAGGACACATCCTTCCACAGTGGCAGATCTTATCATACCGTTATCACAGTTCATACACTCACTCACTGATGCATACGGATGGATAAATGGAGACTAGGTCTGGGTCCCAAATGCCTTCCTATTCCCTACATAGCGCACTTCTTTTGACCAGAGCACTGCGGACCTTGGTCAAAAGTAGTGCACTAGATAATAGGGTGCCATTTGGGATGCACCCTAGATGACCTAGAGGTCAGGAGAGCATAGAAACACATTTTAAAACCCCTAATGTGCTGTGGCTGATGTCCACAGCTTGTACAGTATTATCCCACTGCTGTGAATCCTCATTAATGAAGGTATGAATGATGTCAGACACACAATAGTGACTGAGACCTTCCTCAGCACCACATTGTCTCTGAGGGGTTCTGAAGGCATCAGTAGTATAGTGACTGAGACCTTCCTCAGAACCACATTGTCTCTGAGGGGTTCTGAAGGTATCAGTAGTATAGTGACTGAGACCTTCCTCAGAACCACATTGTCTCTGAGGGGTTCTGAAGGCATCAGTAGTATAGTGACTGAGACCTTCCTCAGAACCACATTGTCTCTGAGTGGTCTGAAGGCATCAGTAGTATAGTGACTGAGACCTTCCTCAGAACCACATTGTCTCTGCGTCGTCTGAAGGCATCAGTAGTATAGTGACTGAGACCTTCCTCAGCACCACATTGTCTCTGAGGGGTTCTGAAGGCATCAGTAGTATAGTGACTGAGACCTTCCTCAGAACCACATTGTCTCTGAGGGGTTCTGAAGGTATCAGTAGTATAGTGACTGAGACCTTCCTCAGAACCACATTGTCTCTGAGGGGTTCTGAAGGCATCAGTAGTATAGTGACTGAGACCTTCCTCAGAACCACATTGTCTCTGAGGGGTTCTGAAGGCATCAGTAGTATAGTGACTGAGACCTTCCTCAGAACCACATTGTCTCTGAGGGGTTCTGAAGGCATCAGTAGTATAGTGACTGAGACCTTCCTCAGAACCACATTGTCTCTGAGGGGTTCTGAAGGCATCAGTAGTATAGTGACTGAGACCTTCCTCAGAACCACATTGTCTCTGAGGGGTTCTGAAGGCATCAGTAGTATAGTGACTGAGACCTTCCTCAGAACCACATTGTCTCTGAGTGGTCTGAAGGCATCAGTAGTATAGTGACTGAGACCTTCCTCAGAACCACATTGTCTCTGAGTGGTCTGAAGGCATCAGTAGTATAGTGACTGAGACCTTCCTCAGAACCACATTGTCTCTGCGTCGTCTGAAGGCATCAGTAGTATAGTGACTGAGACCTTCCTCAGCACCACATTGTCTCTGAGGGGTTCTGAAGGCATCAGTAGTATAGTGACTGAGACCTTCCTCAGAACCACATTGTCTCTGAGGGGTTCTGAAGGCATCAGTAGTATAGTGACTGAGACCTTCCTCAGAACCACATTGTCTCTGAGGGGTTCTGAAGGCATCAGTAGTATAGTGACTGAGACCTTCCTCAGCACCACATTGTCTCTGAGGGGTTCTGAAGGCATCAGTAGTATAGTGACTGAGACCTTCCTCAGAACCACATTGTCTCTGAGGGGTTCTGAAGGTATCAGTAGTATAGTGACTGAGACCTTCCTCAGAACCACATTGTCTCTGAGGGGTTCTGAAGGCATCAGTAGTATAGTGACTGAGACCTTCCTCAGAACCACATTGTCTCTGAGGGGTTCTGAAGGTATCAGTAGTATAGTGACTGAGACCTTCCTCAGAACCACATTGTCTCTGCGTGGTCTGAAGGTATCAGTAGTATAGTGACGGAGACCTTCCTCAGAATTGTCTCTGCGTGGTCTGAAGGCATCATTGACTGAGACCTTCTCAGCGTGAGGGGTCTGAAGGTATCAGTAGTATAGTGACTGAGACCTTCCTCAGAACCACATTGTCTCTGAGGGGTTCTGAAGGTATCAGTAGTATAGTAAAACAAATACCTGTTTTCAATCTTCTATAGTGTGTCCTGTAAAACGAAGCCCTGTTTTTCAATCTTCTCTAGCGTGTCCTGTAAAACAAAGCCCTGTTTTCAATCTTCTCTAGTGTGTCCTGTAAAACAAAGCCCTGTTTTCAATCTTCTCTAGCGTGTCCTGTAAAACAAAGCCCTGTTTTCAATCTTCTCTAGCGTGTCCTGTAAAACAAAGCCCTGTTTTCAATCTTCTCTAGCGTGTCCTGTAAAACAAAGCCCTGTTTTCAATCTTCTCTAGCGTGTCCTGTAAAACAAAGCCCTGTTTTCAATCTTCTCTAGCGTGTCCAGTAAAACAAAGCCCTGTTTTCAATCTTCTATAGTGTGTCCTGTAAAACGAAGCCCTGTTTTTCAATCTTCTCTAGCGTGTCCTGTAAAACAAAGCCCTGTTTTCAATCTTCTCTAGTGTGTCCTGTAAAACAAAGCCCTGTTTTCAATCTTCTCTAGTGTGTCCTGTAAAACAAAGCCCTGTTTTCAATCTTCTCTAGCGTGTCCTGTAAAACAAAGCCCTGTTTTCAATCTTCTCTAGCGTGTCCTGTAAAACAAAGCCCTGTTTTCAATCTTCTCTAGCGTGTCCTGTAAAACAAAGCCCTGTTTTCAATCTTCTCTAGCGTGTCCTGTAAAACAAAGCCCTGTTTTCAATCTTCTCTAGCGTGTCCAGTAAAACAAAGCCCTGTTTTCAATCTTCTCTAGCGTGTCCTGTAAAACAAAGCCCTGTTTTCAATCTTCTCTAGCGTGTCCTGTAAAACAAAGCCCTGTTTTCAATCTTCTCTAGCGTGTCCTGTAAAACAAAGCCCTGTTTTCAATCTTCTCTAGCGTGTCCTGTAAAACAAAGCCCTGTTTTCAATCTTTTCTATCGTGTCCTGCAAAACAAAGCCCTGTTTTCAATCTTCTCTAGCGTGTCCTGTAAAACAAAGCCCTGTTTTCAATCTTCTCTAGCGTGTCCTGTAAAACAAAGCCCTGTTTTCAATCTTCTCTAGCGTGTCCTGTAAAACAAAGCCCTGTTTTCAATCTTCTCTAGCGTGTCCTGTAAAACAAAGCCCTGTTTTCAATCTTCTCTAGCGTGTCCTGTAAAACAAAGCCCTGTTTTCAATCTTCTCTAGCGTGTCCTGTAAAACAAAGCCCTGTTTTCAATCTTCTCTAGCGTGTCCTGTAAAACAAAGCCCTGTTTTCAATCTTCTCTAGCGTGTCCTGTAAAACAAAGCCCTGTGTTCAATCTTCTCTAGCGTGTCCTGTAAAACAAAGCCCTGTTTTCAATCTTCTCTAGCGTGTCCTGTAAAACAAAGCCCTGTTTTCAATCTTCTCTAGCGTGTCCTGTAAAACAAAGCCCTGTTTTCAATCTTCTCTAGCGTGTCCTGTAAAACAAAACCCTGTTTTCAATCTTCTCTATCGTGTCCTGTAAAACAAAGCCCTGTTTTCAATCTTCTCTAGCGTGTCCTGTAAAACAAAGCCCTGTTTTCAATCTTCTCTAGCGTGTCCTGTAAAACAAAGCCCTGTTTTCAATCTTCTCTAGCGTGTCCTGTAAAACAAAGCCCTGTTTTCAATCTTCTCTAGCGTGTCCTGTAAAACAAAGCCCTGTTTTCAATCTTCTCTAGCGTGTCCTGTAAAACAAAGCCCTGTTTTCAATCTTCTCTAGCGTGTCCTGTAAAACAAAGACATCCAAATGTACCAACGTGACAGGAGTATGGTCTATGATAGAAACACATCCTGGACCTGGACGGATAATAGTTTAATATCCCTCCAAGCTACGATGGACCATCTGAGGATTCATCTGTGTTTGACTGATCTGAGGATTCATCTGTGTTTGACTGATCTGAGGATTCATCTGGGTTTGACTGATCTGAGGATTCATCTGGTTTGACTGATCTGAGGATTCATCTGGGTTTGACTGATCTGAGGATTCATCTGTGTTTGACTGATCTGAGGATTCATCTGTGTTTGACTGATCTGAGGATTCATCTGTGTTTGACTGATCTGAGGATTCATCTGGGTTTGACTGATCTGAGGATTCATCTGTGTTTGACTGATCTGAGGATTCATCTGTGTTTGACTGATCTGAGGATTCATCTGTGTTTGACTGATCTGAGGATTCATCTGTGTTTGACTGATCTGAGGATTCATCTGTGTTTGACTGATCTGAGGATTCATATGTGTTTGATTGATCTGAGACTCTGGGAGGGAGATGAATTCAACCATAATGAATTCACCCCTACCCTGCTTTGGACAAGGTGGCAAGCTTCAAGTTCCTCGGTGTACCCATCACTGACAATCTGAAATGGTCGACCCGCACAGACCGTGTGGTGAAGAAGGCGCAACAGCGCATATTCAACCTCAGTAGGCTGAAGAAATTAGTCTTGCCCACCTAGGACCCTCAGAAACTTTTACAGATGCACAATTGAGAGCATCCTGTCGGGCTGTATCACCGCCTGATATGGCAACTGCACCGCCCTTAACCACAGGGCTCTCTAGAGGGTGATACACTCCACCGGGGCATATTGCCTGCTTTCCAGGACATCTACAGCACCCGATGTCACAGGAAGGACAAAAAGATAATCAAGGACAACAATCACCCGAGCCACTGCCTGTTCACCCCGCTATCATCCGGAAGGCGAGGTCAGTACAGCTGCATCAAAGCTGGGACTAAGATCCTGAAAAACAGCTTCCATCTCAAGGCCATCAGACTGTTAAATAGCCATCACTAGCCGGCTTCCACCCGTTTACTCATATCTGCACCTTAGAGGCTGCTGCCCAGTCCACTAATAGCAGCTTCATTAAATAGTACCTGCAAAACACCAGTCTCAACGTCAACAGGGAAGAGGCGACTCAGGGATGCTGGCCGTCTAGGCAGAGTTGCAAAGAAAAAGCCATATCTCAGACTGACCAATAAAAAGAACAGATGTAAAATGGGCAAAAGAACACAGACACTGGACAGAGGAACTCCCGGAGTCGCCTCTTCACTGTTGACATTGAGAATGGTGTTTTGCGGGTACTATTTTATGAAGCTGCCACTTGTCCTCTTGCTCAGTTGTGCACCGGGGCCTACCACTCCTCTTTCTTTTCTGGTTATAGACAGTTTGCGCTGTTCTGTGAAGGGAGTAGTACACAGAGTTGTACGAGATCTTTCATTTTTTGGCAATTCTTCGGATGGAATATCCTTCATATCTCAGAACAAGAATAGACTGATGAGTTTCAGAAGAAAGGTCTTTGTTTCTGGCCATTTCGAGCCTGTAAACAAACCCACAAATGCTGATGCTCCAGATACACATCTAGTCTAAAGAAGACCAGGTTTATTGCTTCTTTAATCAGGACAACAGATTTCAACTGTGCTAACATAATTTAAAAAGGGTTTTCTAATGATCAATTAGTCTTTTGAAATGATAAACTTGGATTAGCTAACACACCGTGCCATTGGAACACAGGAGTGATGGTTGCTGATAATGGGCCTCTGTACACCTATGTAGATATTCCATTAAAAATCAGTAGTTTCCAGCTACAATAGTCATTTACGACATTAACAATGCCTTCACCTTATTTCTGATCAATTTGATGCTATTTTAATGGATAAAAAATGTGCTTTCTTTCAAAAACAAGGACATTTCTAAGTGACTCCAAACTGAACGGTAGTGCACATAGACGTGGAATCACTGGACACTTGAATAATGGAACACCTGTCCCTTTAATAATGTTTACATAATGCTTTACATAATGTTTACATACTGGTCCTTCTGTAGCTCAGTTGGTAGAGCATGGCGCTTGTAACGCCAGGGTAGTGGGTTCGATCCCTGGGACCACCCATACGTAGAATGTATGCACACATGACTGTAAGGTCGCTTTGGATAAAAGCGTCTGCTAAATGGCATATATTATATTATTTACATAATGTTTACATACTGCTTTACATACTGTTTACATAATGTTTACATACTGTTTACATACTGTTTACATAATGCTTACATAATGCTTTACATAATGTTTACATACTGTTTACTTAATGTTTACATAATGTTTACATACTGTTTACATAATGCTTACATAATGCTTTACATACTGTTTACATAATGTTTACATACTGCTTTACATAATGTTTATATCATGTTTACATAATGTTTACATAATGTTTACATAATGTTTACATACTGCTTTACATAATGTTTACATACTGTTTACATAATGTTTACATACTGCTTTACATAATGTTTACATACTGCTTTACATAATGTTCACATACTGATTTACATAATGTTTACATACTGCTTTACAGAATGTTTACATACTGTTTACATAATGTTTACATACTGCTTTACAGTATGATGTCTTAATGGACTACTAATGACCTGTGTGTTTTAGATGTGAGCTTCATATCCCATCCATTCTGATGTCTTAATGGACTACTAATGACCTGTGTGTTTTAGATGAGAGCTTCATATCCATTCTGATGTCTTAATGGACTACTAATAACCTGTGTGTTTTAGATGAGAGCTTCATATCCATTCTGATGTCTTAATGGACTACTAATGACCTGTGTGTTTTAGATGTGAGCTTCATATCCATTCTGATGTCTTAATGGACTACTAATAACCTGTGTGTTTTAGATGGGAGCTTCATATCCATTCTGATGTCTTAATGGACTACTAATGACCTGTGTGTTTTAGATGTGAGCTTCATATCCATTCTGATGTCTTAATGGACTACTAATGACCTGTGTGTTTTAGATGTGAGCTTCATATCCATTCTGATGTCTTAATTGAAACTAGCAATCCCGTATCCGGGAGCGTAATCATAGCCTCAAGCTCATTACCATAACGCAACTTTAACTATTCATGAAAATCGCAAATAAAATGAAATAAATATACTGGCTCTCATGCTTAGCCTTTTGTTAACAACACTGTCATCTCAGATTTTCAAAATATGCTTTTCAACCATAGCAAAACAAGCATTTGTGTAAGAGTATTGATAGCTAGCATAGCATTAAGCCTAGCATTCAGCGGGCAACTTTTTCACAAAAACAAGAAAAGCATTCAAATAAAATCATTTACATTTGAAGAACTTCGGATGTTTTCAATGAGGAGACTCTTAGTTAGATAGCAAATGTTCAGTTTTTCCAAAAATATTATTTGTGGAGGAGAAATCGCTCCGTTTCGTTCATCACGTTTGACTAACAAAAAAACGAAAATTCAGTCATCAAAATGCCAAACTTTTTTCCAAATTAACTCCATAATATCGACAGACACATGGCAAACGTTGTTTAGAATCAATCCTCAAGGTGTTTTCACATATCTATTCGATGATATATCATTCGTGGAAGTTTGGTTTCTCCTCTGAATCACATGGAAGAATACTTGCAGCTGGAGAGTACGCACCAATTTCGACGGAGGACACCAGGCGGACACCTGGTAAATGTAGTCTCTTTTGGTCAATCTTCCAATGATATGCCTACAAATACGTCACAATGCTGCAGACACCTTGGGGAAACGACAGAAAGTGTAGGCTCGTTCCTGGCGCATTCACAGACATATAAGGAGACATTGGAACACAGCGCCTCAAAAATCTGTCTCACTTCCTGTTTGAGGTTTCATCTTAGTTTTGCCTGTTGCATCAGTTCTGTGGCACTCACAGATAATATTTTTGCAGTTTTGGAAACGTCAGAGTGTTTTCTTTCCAAAGCTGTCAATTATATGCATAGTCGAGCATCTTTTCGTGACAAAGATCTTGTTTAAAACGGGAATGTTTTTTCATCCAAAAATGAAATACTGCCCCCAGAGTCTCAAGAGGTTTTAATGGACTACTAATGACCTATGTGTTTTAGATGTGAGCTTCATATCCATTCTGATGTCTTAATGGACTACTAATGACCTGTGTGTTTTAGATGTGAGCTTCATATCCATGCTGATGTCTTAATGGACTACTAATGACCTGTGTGTTTTAGATGGGAGCTTCATATCCATTCTGATGTCTTAATGGACTACTAATGACCTGTGTGTTTTAGATGAGAGCTTCATATCCATTCTGATGTCTTAATGGACTACTAATGACCTGTGTGTTTTAGATGTGGACTACTAATGACCTATGTGTTTAGTTTAGATGTGAGCTTCATATCCATTCTGATGTCTTAATGGACTACTAATGACCTGTGTGTTTTAGATGTGAGCTTCATATCCATGCTGATGTCTTAATGGACTACTAATGACCTGTGTGTTTTAGATGTGAGCTTCATATCCATTCTGAAGTCTTAATGGACTACTAATGACCTATGTGTTTTAGATGAGAGCTTCATATCCATTCTGATGTCTTAATGGACTACTAATGACCTGTGTGTTTTAGATGTGGACTACTAATGACCTATGTGTTTTAGATGTGAGCTTCATATCCATTCTGATGTCTTAATGGACTACTAATGACCTGTGTGTTTTAGATGTGAGCTTCATATCCATGCTGATGTCTTAATGGACTACTAATGACCTGTGTGTTTTAGATGTGAGCTTCATATCCATTCTGAAGTCTTAATGGACTACTAATGACCTATGTGTTTTAGATGAGAGCTTCATATCCATTCTGATGTCTTAATGGACTACTAATGACCTGTGTGTTTTAGATGTGGACTACTAATGACCTATGTGTTTTAGATGTGAGCTTCATATCCATTCTGATGTCTTAATGGACTACTAATGACCTGTGTGTTTTAGATGTGAGCTTCATATCCATGCTGATGTCTTAATGGACTACTAATGACCTGTGTGTTTTAGATGTGAGCTTCATATCCATTCTGATGTCTTAATGGACTACTAATGACCTGTGTGTTTTAGATGTGGACTACTAATGACCTGTGTGTTTTAGATGTGAGCTTCATATCCCATCCATTCTGATGTCTTAATGGACTACTAATGACCTGTGTGTTTTATATGTGAGCTTCATATCCATTCTGATGTCTTAATGGACTACTAATGACCTGTGTGTTTTAGATGGGAGCTTCATATCCATTCTGATGTCTTAATGGACTACTAATGACCTGTGTGTTTTAGATGTGAGCTTCAGTTAGTGTTTGTATTCAGTGATGTGAGTTGTCAGGTTGAACACAGTTAGTATTAAACCCTGTGACTGGAGAGTTATTTGTATTCAGTGATGTGAGTTGTCAGGTTGAACACAGTTTGTATTAAACCCTGTGACTGGAGAGTTATTTGTAGTCAGTGATGTGAGTTGTCAGGTTGAACACAGTTTGTATTAAACCCTGTGACTGGAGAGTTATTTGTCTGCTGTTGTATTAGAAGTTCTTACTTGTTCCCTTCAATCTCCCAACATGTGGCTTTAGTTCTCTCTCTTGTCAGCCATGTGCCCTCCAGAGTCTCTGGACTCAACTACCACTCCACTCAACGTTGCTTTATGAAACCAAACTCAGTCAGATCATTTTCTACGGTCACAAGGTTAAGCTTTTGATCTGAGCTAGCAGATGCTTTGAGGGGAAAGACGGGAATTTTGTTAAATGAATGTGTGTTTGCATCAACATAATCTTATTCTGCAGAACACACAGTCTTTCTGTTGGTTGGGAAACAGTCCCAGTTCACTGGGTTCAGACCAGTTCTAGCTCTAACCAGACTAGTCCTTCATTATGATTAGCTACGATCTACACTAGCCAATCACAGGCTAAGAACAGAAACAACAGTAATATTGTTCTAGAATTATACCAAAGAGAACATTGAAAATAAGAATCACCTCCTTGGGATGTTTAGTGATCAGGGTGATATTTCTCCCTGGGATGTTTAGTGATCAGGTTGACATTTCTCCATGGGATGTTTAGTGATCAGGTTGACATTTCTCATTGGGATGTTTAGTGATCAGGTTGACATTTCTCATTGGGATGTTTAGTGATCAGGTTGACATTTCTCATTGGGATGTTTAGTGATCAGGTTGACATTTCTCATTGGGATGTTTAGTGATCAGGTTGACATTTCTCATTGGGATGTTTAGTGATCCGGGTGACATTTCTCCCTGGGATGTTTAGTGATCCGGGTGATATTTCTCCCTGGGATGTTTAGTGATCAGGTTGACATTTCTCATTGGGATGTTTAGTGATCAGGGTGATATTTCTCCCTGGGATGTTTAGTGATCAGGTTGACATTTCTCCATGGGATGTTTAGTGATCAGGTTGACATTTCTCATTGGGATGTTTAGTGATCAGGTTGACATTTCTCATTGGGATGTTTAGTAATATAATAATAATATATGCCATTTAGCAGACGCTTTTATCCAAAGCGACTTACAGTCATGAGTGATCAGGTTGACATTTCTCCATGGGATGTTTAGTGATCAGTTTGACATTTCTCATTGGGATGTTTAGTGATCAGGTTGACATTTCTCCATGGGATGTTTAGTGATCAGGTTGACATTTCTCCATGGGATGTTTAGTGATCAGGTTGACATTTCTCCCTGGGATGTTTAGTGATCAGGCTGATATTTCTCCTTGGGATGTTTAGTGATCAGGTTGACATTTCTCCCTGGGATGTTTAGTGATCAGGTTGACATTTCTCCTTGGGATGTTTAGTGATCAGGTTGACATTGTAAAGTGTGAGTTAGGTATCATGGAGTGGGGCATTTCAATATCTGTGCTCTTTGGCCCTCCTGTCCTAAACATTGACAGATGGTAATGTAATGATAAGATGTAGTATGTAGTAGCCTAGTGGTGAGAGCGTTGGACAAGTAACCGGAAGGTTGCAAGTTCAAACCTCCGAGCTGACAAGGTACAAATCTGTCGTTCTGCCCCTGAACAGGCAGTTAACCCACTGTTCCTAGGCCGTCATTGAAAGAAGAATTTGCTCTTAACTGACTTGCCTAGTTAAATAAAGGTAAAATAAATAAAAATACACATGTGATGTGTGTGTTTGTGTGTTCTGGCAGTGTGTCAGGCCGGCTCGCCTGCAGAGGACAATGATTCCAGATGAGTTGAAGTCAGGTCTGTGTCAGGAGGCGACAGATTATGTAAAACATCTCTGTCAGAGGGCCACAGAGCTGATCTTCAAATGCAGCCCAAACGGTCCCCTATTCTCTATTTAGTGGACTATTTCTGACCAGGGCCCATAGTGCACAGTACTGTGCTACATAGGGAATAGGGGGCCATTTGGGACATATTTTGTCTGTCTCTTAGCCATGATGAATGAAGGGACTCCAGTGGCCGTATGTTTACTTAGACCTCATGTTACTGACACTTTTCAACAGAACCACCATTGAAGTGTCTGCTATTAAAACATAACCCACCCTGACAAAGATCAGTCAACTGGGGTTTCAGTCTGAAAGGCAGACTGTTGTGGAGGGAGGAGAGGAGCGAGGGATGAGGGAGGAGAGAAGGAAAGGTCAGCGCCTGTTCTGGATCAGCAGCGAGCGCAGCGGACTGTGGAAGTGTTTCCACTACATTAGGAGTATATGAAGGAGCGACCAGGATCAGACTGTGGAAGTCTTTCCACTACATTAGGGTATATGAAGGAGCGACCAGGATCAGACTGTGGAAGTCTTTCCACTACATTAGGAGTATATGAAGGAGCGACCAGGATCAGACTGTGGAAGTCTTTCCACTACATTAGGATTATATGAAGGAGCGACCAGGATCAGACTGTGGAAGTCTTTCCACTACATTAGGACTATATGAAGGAGTGACCAGGATCAGACTGTGGAAGTCTTTCCACTACATTAGGAGTATATGAAGGAGCGACCAGGATCCGACTGTGGAAGTCTTTCAATCACATTAGGAGTATATGAAGGAGTGACCAGGATCAGACTGTGGAAGTCTTTCCACTACATTAGGAGTATATGAAGGAGTGACCAGGATCAGACTGTGGAAGTCTTTCCACTACATTAGGAGTATATGAAGGAGCGACCAGGATCCGACTGTGGAAGTCTTTCAATCACATTAGGAGTATATGAAGGAGTGACCAGGATCAGACTGTGGAAGTCTTTCCACTACATTAGGATTATATGGAGTGACCAGGATCAGACTGTGGAAGTCTTTCCACTACATTAGGAGTATATGAAGGAGCGACCAGGATCAGACTGTGGAAGTCTTTCCACTACACAGTGGAGGATCCTCAGAGGAGGAAGGGGAGGACCATCCTACTGAAACATTAAAACAAGTTTGATAAAACTACGCTACATAAATTAAGTCACCAAGTAATTGATTAAAACACACTGTTTTGCAATACAGGCCTACAGTAGCCTCAACAGCACTCTGTAGGGTAGCACCAGGGTGTAGCCGGAGGACAGCTAGCTTCCGTCCTCCTCGGTGTACATTGACTTCAATACAAAACCTAGGAGGCTCATGGTTCTAACCCCCTTCCATAGACTTTCACAGGAATTATGACAACTTTCGGAGGAAGTCCAACCTAAGAGAGATCTTGCAACATGAACTGACATGTCCAACCAATCAAAGCATCAGAGATTGAATCTAGTACGAAAAGCATAAGCTACAACTAGCTAACACTGCAGTGCATACAATGTGGTGAGTAGACTCAAAGAGAAAGATAGACAATAGTTCAACAGTTTGAACAAGTGAATTTATTCCTAAGTTAAGGAGAGAAAGAGCAAGAGGATGAGATTGTTGTATTTTTTTAAACTTTCACAAATTTTCCCCCAACATAACTTTGAACACTCTCTAGCAGTTGGAGGTTGAATCACCTGGAGCTCAACATTTAAACGCACTGTAAAATAACCGGTACGTTTTGCGACTAAAGATACTCTTCTAGCTAACTGACCACCGATTTCCATTGCCGTTTATGTAGTTAAGTTTTCAACAAAGTAATATATATATATATACACACATTTTGTGGGACATGCTGTATATTGTAAAATTTGACTGCGTGACAGACCACTCATCATTTAATATCCAACGTTTTACCTCTGAAATACAACTAACGAATTTCAGCCAAGTCATTGCTTTTTACAGGAAGGCTAGCCAACTAGTCAACAATCTAGTAAACACTTCGGATACAAGGTTGGTGACTCTTTTTTTTTTAAACTAAATTAAATGGATATATCTGGTAATTGAAAATAGTAAGGTGGCCAATAACTGGGGACCGTATGCCGATGATACAGGATGTATTTTATTTGCTAAAGCGCTTAGCTGATAGAAGTCGTATTTCCACTGAAATGTCAAACATGCTAATTGCTAGCCCGTTAGCCAACATTTTTTACGACACCAATAATCACAAAACATTGATGGCTTGATCACAAGATGGCTCTGTTGAAGGTAATATATTTCTTAAACGCTGTTGAATATGTCGATGATACAGTGTGCCAAGCTAACTAGCAAATGCAGCTATCTAATTTAGCCAACTCGAGCACTCGGCTCAAACAGAGGGATGCTATGTTAGCTAGCTGGCTATAACAGCGGGATGCTATGTTAGCTAGCTGGCTATGACAGAGGGATGCTATGTTAGCTAGCTGGCTATAACAGAGGGGTGCTATGTTAGCTAGCTGGCTATAACAGAGGGATGCTATGTTAGCTAGCTGGCTATAACAGAGGGATGCTATGTTAGCTAGCTGGCTATAACAGAGGGATGCTATGTTAGCTTTTTTTTTACTGTAAAATAGCATTGCATCTGGTCAAAGGAACGGTGAGTGACAGGTTGATTGGTCGGCTATTTGAGTAGGGGCTTTACTATTCTTAGGTAGCGGAATGACTTTTACTTCCCTTCAGGCCTGAGGGCCCACAATTTCTAGTAGGCTTAAATATAGGAGTGGCAATATCGTCCGCTATTATTCTCAGTAATTTTTCATCCAAGTTTTCATTGTTTCCATCCAAGTTTTCATTGTCGATAGACAACAAAATGTTTTCACCTCTTGCACACTCACTTTACAGAATTCAAAAATACAATGCATGTCTTTCATAATTTGATCAGTCGTACATGGATGTGTAGTGTCAGCGTCTGTTGCTGGCATGTCATGCATAAATGCTAATCTTGCCAATAAAAAATATATAATTAAAGTAATTGGCAATATCAGTTGGTTTTGTGATGAATGAGCCATATGATTCAATGAATGACAGAGCTGAGTTTGCCTTCTTACCCAAAATGTAACTTAAGGTGTTCCAGAGTTTTTAAAAACAATTTGCTATCATTCTTTACATCATTTCTCTTTGTTTCATAGTATAGTTTATTCTGTCCTCCCACAGGGACATATGGGATAGCATTAATCCTCCTTCTATGCAGTCCCTGGAAGTCACAGGTCATCTTTCTACAGGATTCTGGCTAAGAGACAGAAGTAGTAATAGGCTGGAGACTCCTAGCTGCTCATGCTTTGTGTCCTGATAAGTGATAGCTTCCAGTCATTCAGAACCACTTTTCACCAGGCCGTTAAATGGATGAGAAATCCAAGAGGTCTCTATTCAAATGCTCTGCACTGGTAAAACATCGGACATGGCTTTGTATTTATAGTGTTTCCATATGTATTCCAGGTCCCACTTGTCACAGTCATCTCAAATCTCCATCTAAACCCTTGTTCAAATGTATTGGGAATCATATCAATGTAGCATTTAGGACTAGTACTGACAGAGTATTAACATGTGTGGAGGATGACAGTCCAAGTGTTCCTCTAACAAAGGACTGGTCCGCTGTAGCTAAAGTGAAGGGAGATTCAGTTTGGTTTGTTTTCCAAGTGTTCCTCTAACAAAGGACTGGTCCGCTGTAGCTAAAGTGAAGGCAGATTCAGTTTGGTTTGTTTTCCAAGTGTTCCTCTAACAAAGGACTGGTCTGCTGTAGCTAAAGTGAAGGGAGATTCAGTTTGGTTTGTTTTCCAAGTGTTCCTCTAACAAAGGACTGGTCTGCTGTAGCTGAAGTGAAGGCAGATTCAGTTTGGTTTGTTTTCCAAGTGTTCCTCTAACAAAGGACTGGTCCGCTGTAGCTAAAGTGAAGGCAGATTCAATTTGGTTTGTTTTCCAAGTGTTCCTCTTAACAAAGGACTGGTCCGCTGTAGCTAAAGTGAAGGCAGATTCAGTTTGTTTTCCAAATTTCTACATAGAATCTGGCAGGTCTGATGCCCATTTAAGTGCTGTAGTAGATGTGTGTGAAGGAGAGGGTTGAATAGGATATGATGCAATACCTGGTGGATGTTAGCACGTTGGAGCAGAGGTCTATTTCACAAAGTGGGTATGTTGACAAGTGCCGTTTTCTAGCGAAACAACCAATGAGCTACGGTGTATGGAGGAATTACAGAGAAATGTGAATGACACATTACAGCAGATCCATTTCCCTAAATCCCTTTCACACAGAGACAGAACTCACTGCCAGTTTTATTAATTCCAAATCCTATTCAAGGAAAGAATAGAGGTGTATTTTGTTAAATGTGATCAAATGAAACTGGAAGCAGAATGATTCTGTGTTTGTCTGCTGGTTATTCAGAAGTGGTGTTCTGGATTTAAATCCCCGGGTCTCAAGTGGGAACATCACAAAACCAACACAGTTTGGCATCAAGCTGGCAGTAGCTGTTCATATGAAGCCCAGAATTTAATGAGCATGAATAATGAATAACATTCTCCATGCTGGCGACTGACGAAGCTGCCAGTTATTAGTCCAGGGCCTTGTTCAGCATGCAGGCTCTAGATCCACACGGTTTCTGACACCATGGAAATAACTTTTCTAACACAACAAATAAACACCAGCTGTCATTTCTGGTTGGTCTATCAATAAAATAAGTCATTTATCCTTGTTGATGTAAATAAAACATCCAACAGACAGACACCAATTTTAACAGAAAACGGAAACACCAGTTAAAAAACTGAAACACCAGTTAAAGAACTGAAACACCAGTTAAACTGAAACACCAGTTAAAGAACTGAAACACCAGTTAAAGAACTGAAACACCAGTTAAAGAACTGAAACACCAGTTAAAGAACTGAAACACCAGTTAAACTGAAACACCAGTTAAACTGAAACCCCAATTAATGAACTGAAACACCAGTTAAAGAACTGAAACACCAGTTAATGAACTGAAACACCAGTTAATGAACTGAAACACCAGTTAATGAACTGAAACACCAGTTAATGAACTGAAACACCAGTTAATGAACTGAAACACCAGTTAAAGAACTGAAACACCAGTTAAAGAACTGAAACACCAGTTAAACTGAAACACCAGTTAATGAACTGAAACACCAGTTAAAGAACTGAAACACCAGTTAAAGAACTGAAACACCAGTTAAAGAACTGAAACACCAGTTAATGAACTGAAACACCAGTTAAAGAACTGAAACACCAGTTAATGAACTGAAACACCAGTTAATGAACTGAAACACCAGTTAATGAACTGAAACACCAGTTAATGAACTGAAACACCAGTTAATGAACTGAAACACCAGTTAAAGAACTGAAACACCAGTTAATGAACTGAAACACCAGTTAATGAACTGAAACACCAGTTAATGAACTGAAACACCAGTTAAAGAACTGAAACACAATACATGACAGTACCCCCCACTCACCGGCGCCTCCTGGCGCACTCGAGGAGGAAACCTGGCGGCAACGGAGGAAATCATCGATCAGCGAACGGTCCAGCACGTCCCGAGATGGAACCCAACTCCTCCCCTCAGGACCGTACCCCTCCCAATCCACTAAGTACTGGTGACCACGTCCCCGAGAACGCATGTCCATAATCTTCCGGACCCTGTAGATAGGTGCGCCCTCGACAAGGACGGGGGGAGACGAACGGGGGCGCGAAGAAAAGGCTTGACACAGGAGACATGGAAGACCGGGTGGACGCGACGAAGATGTCGCGGAAGAAGAAGTCTCACTGCGACAGGATTAACGACCTGAGAAATACGGAACGGACCAATGAACCGCGGGGTCAATTTGTGAGAAGCTGTCGTAAGGGGAAGGTTACGAGTGGAGAGCCATACTCTCTGACCGCGACAATACCTAGGACTCTTAGTCCTACGCTTATTAGCGGCTCTCACAGTCTGCGCCCTATAACGGCAAAGTGCAGACCTGACCCTCTTCCAGGTGCGCTCACAACGTTGGACAAAAGCCTGAGCGGAGGAACGCTGGACTCGGCGAGCTGGGACGAGAACAGAGGGGGCTGGTACCCAAGGCTACTCTGAAAAGGAGATAGCCCGGTCGCAGACGAAGGAAGCGAGTTGTGAGCGTACTCTGCCCAGGGGAGCTGTTCTGCCCAAGACGCAGGGTTTCGAAAGGAAAGACTGTGTAAGATGCGACCAATAGTCTGATTGGCCCGTTCTGCTTGACCGTTAGACTGGGGATGAAAACCGGAAGAGAGACTGACGGAAGCCCCAATCAAACGACAAAACTCCCTCCAAAACTGAGACGTGAATTGCGGACCCCTGTCCGAAACGGCGTCTGACGGAAGGCCATGAATTCTGAACACATTCTCAATGATGATTTGTGCCGTCTCTTTAGCGGAAGGAAGCTTAGCGAGGGGAATAAAATGAGCCGCCTTAGAGAACCTATCGACAACCGTTAGAATAACAGTCTTCCCCGCTGACGAAGGCAGACCGGTAATAAAGTCTAAGGCGATGTGAGACCATGGTCGAGAGGGAATGGAAAGTGGTCTGAGACGACCGGCAGGAGGAGATTTACCTAACATAGTCTGCGCGCAGTCCGAACAAGCAGCCACGAAACGGCGCGTGTCACGCTCCTGAGTAGGCCACAAAAACGCTGGCGAATAGAAGCAAGCGTACCCCGAACGCCGGGGTGGTCAGCTAACTTGGCAGAGTGAGCCCACTGAAGAACGGCCAGACGAGTAGAAACGGGAACGAAAAGAAGGTTCCTAGGACAAGCGCGCGGCGATGGAGTGTGAGTGAGTGCTTGCTTTACCTGTCTCTCAATTCCCCAGACAGTCAACCCGACAACACGCCCCTCAGGGAGAATCCCCTCGGGGTCGGTAGAGGCTACAGAAGAACTGAAGAGACGGGATAAGGCATCAGGATTGGTGTTCTTAGTGCCCGGACGATAAGAAATAACGAACTCGAAACGAGCGAAAAACAACGCCCAACGAGCCTGACGCGCATTGAGTCATTTGGCAGAACGGATGTACTCAAGGTTCTTATGGTCAGTCCAAACGACAAAAGGAACGGTCGCCCCCTCCAACCACTGTCGCCATTCGCCTAGGGCTAAGCGGATGGCGAGCAGTTCGCGGTTTCCCACATCATAGTTACGTTCCGACGGCGACAGGCGATGAGAAAAATATGCGCAAGGGTGGACCTTATCGTCAGAATGGGAGCGCTGGGACAGAATGGCTCCCACGCCCACCTCTGACGCGTCAACCTCGACAATGAATTGTTTAGTGACGTCAGGAGTAACAAGGATAGGAGCGGATGTAAAACGCTTCTTGAGAAGATCAAAAGCTCCCTGGGCGGAAACGGACCACTTAAAGCACGTCTTGACAGAAGTAAGGGCTGTGAGAGGGGCTGCCACTTGACCGAAATTACGAATGAAACACCGATAGAAATTTGCGAAACCGAGAAAGCGCTGCAGCTCGACACGTGACTTAGGACGGGCCAATCGCTGACAGCATGGACCTTAGCGGGATCCATCTGAATGCCTTCAGCGGAAATAACAGAACCGAGAAATGTGACGGAGGAGACATGAAAAGCGCACTTCTCAGCCTTCACATAAAGACAATTCTCTAAAAGGCGCTGGAGAACACGTCGAACGTGCTGAACATGAATCTGGAGTGACGGTGAAAAAATCAGGATATCGTCAAGGTAAACGAAAACAAAGATGTTCAGCATGTCTCTCAGTACATCATTCACTAATGCCTGAAAGACAGCTGGAGCATTAGCGAGACCGAACGGCAGAACCCGGTATTCAAAATGCCCTAACGGAGTGTTAAACGCCGTTTTCCACTCGTCCCCCTCCCTGATGCGCACGAGATAGTAAGCGTTACGAAGGTCCAACTTAGTAAAGAACCTGGCTCCCTGCAGAATCTTGAAGGCTGACGACATACGGGGAAGCGGATAACGATTCTTAACCGTTATGTCATTCCGCCCTCGATAGTCCACGCAGGGGCACAGGGTCCCGTCCTCTTCCTTAACAAAAAGAACCCCGCTCGGCGGGAGAGGAGGAAGGGACCACGGTACCGGCGTCGAGAGCTACTGACAAATAATCTTCGAGAGCCTTACGTTCGGTAGCCGACAGAGAGTCTAGTCTACCCCGTGGGGAGTGGTACCCGGACGGAGATCAATACAACAATCATACGACCGGTGAGGAGGAAGGGAGGTGGCCCTGGACCGACTGAAGACCGTGCGCAGATCATGATATTCCTCCGGCACCCCTGTCAAATCACCAGGCTCCTCCTGTGAAGAGGGGGCAGAAGAAACAGGAGGGATAGCAGACACTAAACACTTAACATGACAAGAGACGTTCCAGGAGAGGATAGAATTACTAGACCAATTAATAGAAGGATTATGACACACTAGCCAGGGATGGCCCAAAACAACAGGTGTAAAGGTGAACAAAAAATCAAAAAGAAATGGTTTCACTATGATTACCAGAGACAGTGAGGGTTAAAGGTAGCGTTTCACGCTGAATCCTGGGGAGAGGACTACCATCCAAGGCGAACATAGCCGTGGGCTCCCTAACTGCCTGAGAGGAATGTCATGTTTCGAGCCCAGGCTTCGTCCATAAAACAGCCCTCCGCCCCAGAGTCTATTAATGCACTGCAGGAAGCTGCCGAACCGGTCCAGCGTAGATGGACCGACAAGGTAGTACAGGAACTTGACGGAGAGACCAGAGTAGTAGCGCTCACCAGTAGCCCTCCGCTTACTGATGAGCTCTGGCCTTTACTGGACATGAAATGACAAAATGACCAGCGGAACCGCAATAGAGACAGAGGCGGTTGGTGATTCTCCGTTCCTCTACTTAGTCGAGATGCGAATACCCCCAGCTGCATGGGCTCAACACCTGAGCCAGTGGGGGAGATGGTAGTGATGCGGAGAGGGGAACACTGTTAACGCGAGCTCTCTTCCATGAGCTCGGTGACGAAGATCTACCCGTCGTTCTATGTGAATAGCGAGTTCAATCAAAGAATCCACGCTGGAAGGAACCTCCCGGAAGAGAATCTCATCCTTTACCTCAGCGTGAGACCCTCCAGAAAACGAGCGAGCAACGCCAGCTCGTTCCAGTCACTGAAGGCAGCAAAAGTGCGAAACTCTATAGAGTAATCCGTTATGGATCGATTACCTTGACATAGGGAAGACAGGGACCAGGAAGCTTCTTTCCCAAAAACAGAATGATCAAAACCCGTATCATCTCCTCCTTAAAGTTCTGATACTGGTTAGTACACTCAGCCCTTGCCTCCCAGATTGCCGTGCCCCACTCACGAGCCCATCCATTAAGGAGAGATATGACGTAGGCGATACGAGCAGTACCCCTGGAGTACGTGTTGGGCTGAGAGAGAACACAATATCACACTGGGTAAGGAACGAGCGACATTCAGTGGGCTCCCCAGAGTAACACGGTGGGTTATTAATTCTGGGCTCCGGAGACCCGGAAGCCCAGGAGGTAACCGGTGGATCGAGGCGGAGATTGTGAATATCCTCCGAGAGGCCGGAGACTTGGGCGGCCAGGGTCTTAACGGCATGTCGAGCAGCAGACAATTCCTGTTCGTGTCTGCCTAGCATCGCTCCCTGGAACTCGACGGCTGAGTAGAGAGAATCCGAAATCGCTGGGTCCATTCTTGGTCGGATTCTTCTGTTATGCAGGTGAGTGAGGACCCAAAAGCGATATAACAGAAACAGAGTCTTTTAATGTCCAAACAGGGAAAACATAAATCCTCAATCATTACAGGGGAAGTCCAAACAGGGAAAACACAAATCCTCTAGTTTAACAGGAGAGTCCCGCTTCTAGTTGTTGAGGAGAGTTGCAGGGCTAGCGGCAACAGACTGCAGGTCCCTTCGGGTAGGCGCGGGCCGTAGAGGTTAGAGACACCTGCTCACACGCAGTATCTGATGACGAGGCAGAATACAACAGGACGGAACAAAGGCAAAGCAAACAAGAATCCGACAAGGACAGAAGCAGAAACAGAGAGAGAAATAGAGACCTAATCAGAGGGCAAAATAGGGGACAGGTGTGAGAGTGTAAACGAGGTCGTTAGGAGAATGAGGAACAGCTGGAAGCAGGAACGGAACGATAGAGAGAGAGAGGGATAAAGAGAGAGAAAGAAACCTAATACGACCAGCAGGGGGAAACGAAGAGAAGAGAAAGCACAGGGACAAGACATGACAATACAATACATGACAGGTTAGTTTATATATCACCATGTTAGAGAACAGGGAGGTGAACCTAATAAACTGGCTGGTTAGTTTATATATCACCATGTTAGAGAACAGGGAGGTGAACCTAATAAACTGGCTGGTTAGTTTATATATCACCATGTTAGAGAACAGGGAGGTGAACCTAATAAACTGGCTGGTTAGTTTATATATCACCATGTTAGAGAACAGGGAGGTGAACCTAATAAACTGGCTGGTTAGTTTATATATCACCATGTTAGAGAACAGGGAGGTGAACCTAATAAACTGGCTGGTTAGTTTATATATCCACCATGTTCACATACAAGCCAGTGTCAAAACGTCCAAAGGTGGCGAAGGTTTACAGGTTTACAGGTTTACAGGTGAACAGGTTTACAGGTTTACAGGTTTACAGGTTTACAGGTTTACAGGTTTACAGGTTTAAAGGTTTACAGGTTTACAGGTGAACAGGTTTACAGGTGTACAGGTTTACAGGTTTACAGGTTTACAGGTGAACAGGTTTACAGGTTTACAGGTTAACAGGTTTACAGGTTAACAGGTTTACAGGTTTACAGGTTAACAGGTTTACAGGTTTACAGGTTTACAGGTTTACAGGTTAACAGGTGAACAGGTTTACAGGTTTACAGGTTTACAGGTTTACAGGTTTACAGGTGAACAGGTTTACAGCTGAACAGGTTTACAGGTTTGCAGGTTTACAGATTTACAGGTTTACAGGTTTACAGGTTTACAGGTGAACAGGTTTACAGGTTTACAGGTGAACAGGTTTACAGGTTTACAGGTGAACAGGTTTGCAGGTTTACAGGTTTACAGGTGAACAGGTTTACAGGTTTACAGGTTTAAAGGTTTACAGGTTTACAGGTTTACAGGTTTACAGGTGAACAGGTTTACAGTTTTACAGGTTTACAGGTTTAAAGGTTTACAGGTTTACAGGTTTACAGGTTTACAGGTTTACAGGTGAACAGGTTTACAGGTGAACTAATTAACAGAAAACATTCCACATTCCAGCCAGAACATCTACAGCACTGAAATATTACAGTTGTTCAGTGAAAGCAGAGAGAGGTAGACAACAGTGGAAGTGTTGCTGAGCAGATTTGTTAGTGGTCAGATGCATGTTGTCAGGTACTTCATGAAAAAAGTCATCCGTTTTCCTGCCTGTCAGCTAACATCATGTCACCCACACCGCCCCACTCGTGTCCTGCAGGATGTCCTCCCTACCAGGTAGCCAGATGCTGTTTGTGTCAGGGAACCCCACGTACCCCACTCCTGCTCCTGGTTTAGACACGTTGAACTCCTCAGGATGTCCTCCCTACCAGGTAGCAGCCCCTTCCTGTCCACGGCCAGATGCTGTTTGTGTCAGGGGAACCCCATGTACCCCACCACTGCTCCTGGTTTAGACACGTTGAACTCCTCAGGATGTCCTCCCTACCAGGTAGCAGCCCCTTCCTGTCCACGGCCAGATGCTGTTTGTGTCAGGGAACCCCACACCCCACTCCTGCTCCTGGTTTTAGACACGTTGAACTCCTCAGGATGTCCTCCCTACCAGGTAGCCAGATGCTGTTTGTGTCAGGGGAACCCCCGTACCCCACTCCTGCTCCTGGTTTAGACACGTTGAACTCCTCAGGATGTCCTCCCTACCAGGTAGCAGCCCCTTCCTGTCCCACGGCCAGATGCTGTTTGTGTCAGGGGAACCCCACGTACCCCACTCCTGCTCCTGGTTTAGACATGTTGAACTCCTCAGGATGTCCTCCCTACCAGGTAGCAGGTCCACGGCCAGATGCTGTTTGTGTCAGGGAACCCCACGTACCCCCACTCCTGCTCCTGGTTTAGACATGTTGAACTCCTCAGGATGTCCTCCCTACCAGGTAGCAGCTCCTTCCTGTCCACGGCCAGATGCTGTTTGTGTCAGGGAACCCCACGTACCCACTCCTGCTCCTGGTTTAGACATGTTGAACTCCTCAGGATGTCCTCCCTACCAGGTAGCAGCTCCTTCCTGTCCACGGCCAGATGCTGTTTGTGTCAGGGGAACCCCACGTACCCCACTCCTGCTCCTGGTTTAGACCGTTGAACTCCTCAGGATGTCCTCCCTACCAGGTAGCAGCCCCTTCTGTCCACGGCCAGATGCTGTTTGTGTCAGGGGAACCACACGTACCCCACCGCCGCTCCTTGTTTACACAAGTTGAACTCCTCTGATACGCGGTTGCCTGTGTTGTATGCTTTTAGCCCATAGATAATAAATGAGCTGGTTGGTTTTAAAAGATGCTGCCATATGCATGAAAGCATCAACTCAGAGCTAAACTGACAGAGCCATCTGACAAACACTGTTGATGTTTATAGCCCCGCTCCAGACTGTGTTGTCTCTCCAGAGGTCAAATAGTCCTGCTCCACTCTGTGCTGTCTCTCCAGAGGTCAAATAGTCCTGCTCCAGACTGTGTTGCCTCTCCAGAGGTCAAATAGTCCTGCTCCACACTGTGCTGCCTCTCCAGAGGTCAAATAGTCCTGCTCCACACTGTGCTGCACTGTCATCAGTGCTAATACAACATATTCATAATTGGTTGATGTCAAAGTGTTGAGAATGAACTGATGCAGACAGGTTTTGTCCTTCTGAATGGCATATGCAGATGGCAGGCTAGCAGCACTGCTGTGTGTTCCAGCAGCTCTGAGAAAGGACAAGTTACAGCAGCAGGCTAGCAGCACTGCTGTGTGTTCCAGCAGCTCTGAGAAGAGACAAGTTACAGCAGCAGGCTAGCAGCACTGCTGTGTGTTCCAGCAGCTCTGAGAAAGGACAAGTTACAGCAGCAGGCTAGCAGCACTGCTGTGTGTTCCAGCAGCTCTGAGAAAGGACAAGTTACAGCAGCAGGCTAGCAGCACTGCTGTGTGTTCCTGCATTGTTTGCTGTTTGGGGTTTTAGGCTGGGTTTCTGTACAGCACTTTGAGATATCAGCTGATGTACGAAGGGCTATATAAATAAATTTGATTTGATTTTGATTTGATTTGTTCCAGCAGCTCTGAGAAAGGACAAGTTACAGCAGCAGACTAGCAGCACTGCTGTGTGTTCCAGCAGCTCTGAGAAAGGACAAGTTACAGCAGCAGGCTAGCAGCACTGCTGTGTGTTCCAGCAGCTCTGAGAAGAGACAAGTTACAGCAGCAGGCTAGCAGCACTGCTGTGTGTTCCAGCAGCTCTGAGAAAGGACAAGTTACAGCAGCAGGCTAGCAGCACTGCTGTGTGTTCCAGCAGCTCTGAGAAAGGACAAGTTACAGCAGCAGGCTAGCAGCACTGCTGTGTGTTCCAGCAGCTCTGAGAAGAGACAAGTTACAGCAGCAGGCTAGCAGCACTGCTGTGTGTTCCAGCAGCTCTGAGAAGGGACAAGTTACAGCAGCAGGCTAGCACTGCTGTGCGTTCCAGCAGCTCTGAGAAGAGACAAGTTACAGCAGCAGGCTAGCAGCACTGCTGTGTGTTCCAGCAGCTCTGAGAAGAGACAAGTTACAGCAGCAGACTAGCAGCACCGCTGTGTGTTCCAGCAGCTCTGAGAAGAGACAAGTTACAGCAGCAGGCTAGCAGCACTGCTGTGTGTTCCAGCAGCTCTGAGAAAGGACAAGTCACAGCAGCAGGCTAGCAGCACCGCTGTGTGTTCCAGCAGCTCTGAGAAAGGACAAGTCACAGCAGCAGGCTAGCAGCACCGCTGTGTGTTCCAGCAGCTCTGAGAAAGGACAAGTCACAGCAGCAGGATCCACATGAATATTGCATGGCGTCACAGCCCCGACCCCAACCTTTTTTTGGAGACCTTCATTGTATTTCAGCTATCCCTGATTCTGATTTAGCTTTCAGACGTTTTCAGATGTCTTCAATACTATTGCAGATAATCATGTTCAAAACATTCCAGCAGCTACCTGGACATGACGGAAGCCACTCCTTAGTTTAAGGCACATGACAGCACACAAAAGGCACCTAAGGACACTCAGACCATGAGAAAACAGATTCTCTGGTCTGATGAAACCAAAATTGAACTCTTTGGCATGAATGCCAAGTGTCACTTCTGGAGGAAACTTGGCAGTACCCCTACGGTAAAGCATCGTTGCGGCAGCATCATGCCATGGGGATGCTTTTCAAGGGCAGGGACTGGGTGACTAGCCAGGATCGAGGGAAAGATGAACAGAGCAAAGTAGAGACATCCATGATGAAAACCTGCTCCAGACACTCAGGAAATCAGCCTGGGGTGAAGGGTCACCTTCCAACAGGACAAGACCCTAAGCACACAGCCAAGACAACACAGGAGTGGATTCAGGACACGTCTCTGAATGTCCTTGAGTGGCCCAGCCAGAGCCCGGACTTGAACCCTATAAAGCAGGCGTTTCATAGGTCGTACCTAACAAACTAACTAAATAAGGGTTAGGGTCGTACCTAACAAACTAACTAAATGAGGGTTAGGTCACCTAACAAACTAACTAAATGAGGGTTAGGGTCGTACCTAACAAACTATATAAATGAGGTTAGGTCATACCTAACAAACTAACTAAATGAGGGTTAGGTCATACCTAACAGACTAACTAAATGAGGTTAGGGTCATACCTAACAGACTAACTAAATGAGGGTTAGGTCGTACCTAACAAACTAACTAAATGAGGTTAGGGTCATACCTAACAAACTATATAAATGAGGGTTAGGTGACCTAACAGACTAACGAAAATGAGGGTTAGGGTCTTACCTAACTAACTAACTAAATGAGGGTTAGGGTCGTACCTAACAAACTAACTAAATGAGGTTAAGGTCTTATCTAACTAAATGGGGTTAGGGTCTTACCTAAATAAGTAAATGGGGGTCTTACCTAACCACCTAACTAACTAAATGAGGGTTAGGGTGGTACCTAACTAACTAACTAACTAATGAGGGTTAGGGTCTTACCTAAGTAACTAACTAACTAAATGAGGGTTAGGTCGTACCTAACTAACTAACTAACTAAATGAGGGTTAGGGTCTTACCTAAGTAAGGTCTAACTAAATGAGGGTTAGGGTCTTACTTAACTAACTAACTAAATGAGGGTTAGAGTCTTACCTAACTAAGGTCTAAATAAATTAGGGTTAGGGTCTTACCTAACTAACCAACTAACTAAATGAGGGTCAGGGTCTTACCTAACGAACTAAATGAGGGTCAGGGTTTTTACCTAACTAACTTACTAACGAACTAACGGAGGGTTAGGGTCTTACCTAACTAAGGTCTAACTAAATGAGGGTTAGGGTCTTACCTAACTAAAGGTCTAAGTACATGAGGTTAGGGTCTTACCTAACTAACTAAATGAGGGTTAGGTCTTACCAAACTAAATGAGGGTTAGGGTCTTACCTAACAAACTAAATAAATGAGGTTAGGTCTTACCTAAAGGTCTAACTAAATGAGAATTAGGGTCTTACCTAACTAAGGTCAAACTAAATGAGGGTTAGGGTCTTACCTAACTAACTAAATGAGGGTTATGGTCTTACCTAACTAAATTAGGGTCAGGGTCTTACCTAACTAACAAACTAACTAACTAACTAAATTAGGGTTAGGGTCTTACCTAACTCAGGTCTAGCTAAATGAGTGTTAGGGTCTTACCTAACTAACTAACTAACTAACTAACTAACTAACTAACTAACTAACTAACTAACTAACTAACTAAATTAGGTTTAGGGTCTTACCTAACTATGGTCTAAATAAATGAGGGTTAGGGTCTTACCTAACTAACTAACTGAGGGTCATGTTCTTACCTAACTAACTAACTGAGAGTTAGGGTCTTACCTAATTAACTAACTGGGGGTCATGTTCTTACCTAACTAACTAACTGAGGGTTAGGGTCTTACCTAACTAACTAACTGAGGTCATGTTCTTACTAACTAACTAACTGAGGGTTAGGGTCTTACCTAATTAACTAACTGAGGGTCATGTTCTTACCCTAACTAACTAACTGAGGGTCAGGGTCTTACCTAATTAACTAACTGAGGGTCATGTTCTTACCTAACTAACTAACTGAGGGTTAGGTCTTACCTAACTGACTGAATTAGGGTTAGGGTCTTACCTAACTAACTAACTAAATGAGGGTTAGAGTCTTACCTAACTAAAGGTCTAAATAAATGAGGGTTGGGTCTTACCTAAATAACAACTAACTAAATGAGGGTCAGGGTCTTACCTAACGAACTAAATGAGGTCAGGGTTTTACCTAACTAACTTACTAACTAACTAAATGAGGGTTAGGGGTCTTACCTAACTAAGGTCTAACTAAATGAGGTTAGGGTCGTACTTAACAGACTAACTAATGCCTAAGACCCTGATCTGATACTCAGATTACTATTTCAGATACTATTTCACCAAGATGAGAGTTAAGATTCAACGATGAATCGATGGGCATGAACGGTGCCCTATTGCTATGAGCAGTTCTACCAGCTAAATACTCTGAGGATCATCTATATCACAGGACTGTTTGTTAAGCTAGTTCCTACCTGGAGGATCAGGACTGTTTGTTAAGCTAGTTCCTACCTGGAGGGATCAGGACTGTTTGTTAAGCTAGTTCCTACCTGGAGGGATCAGGACTGTTTGTTAAGCTAGTTACTACCTGGAGGGATCAGGACTGTTTGTTAAGCTAGTTCCTACCTGGAGGATCAGGACTGTTTGTTAAGCTAGTTCCTACCTGGAGGGATCAGGACTGTTTGTTAAGCTAGTTCCTACCTGGAAGGTTTGGATCAGGACTGTTTTGTTAAGCTAGTTCCTACCTGGAGGGATCAGGACTGTTTGTTAAGCTAGTTCCTACCTGGAGGGTTTGGATCAGGACTGTTTGTTAAGCTAGTTCCTACCTGGAGGGATCAGGACTGTTTGTTAAGCTAGTTCCTACCTGGAGGGTTTGGATCAGGACTGTTTGTTAAGCTAGTTCCTACCTGGAGGGATCAGGACTGTTTGTTAAGCTAGTTCCTACCTGGAGGGTTTGGATCAGGACTGTTTGTTAAGCTAGTTCCTACCTGGAGGGTTTGGATCAGGACTGTTTGTTAAGCTAGTTTACCTGGAGGGATCAGGACTGTTTGTTAAGCTAGTTCCTACCTGGAGGGTTTGGATCAGAACTGTTTGTTAAGCTAGTTCCTACCTGGAAGGTTTGGATCAGGACTGTTTGTTAAGCTAGTTCCTACCTGGAGGGTTTGGATCAGGACTCTGTGGTTCTGTAGCTCAGTTGGTAGAGCATGGCGCTTGTAACGCCAGGGTGGTGGGTTCGATTCGGGACCACCCATACATTACAATGTATGCACACATGACTGTAGTCGCTTTGGATAAAAGCGTCTGCTAAATGGCATATTATCTTTTATCTTTTAGGACTGTTTGTTAAGCTAGTTCCTACCTGGAGGATCAGGACTGTTTGTTAAGCTAGTTCCTACCTGGAGGGTTTGGATCAGGACTGTTTGTTAAGCTAGTTCCTACCTGGAGGGTTTGGATCAGGACTGTTTGTTAAGCTAGTTCCTACCTGGAGGGTTTGGATCAGGACTGTCAAACGCAAGGGACTAGTGTCAGCCAATAAGGGACTAGTGTCTGCCAATAAGGGACTAGTATCAGCCAATAAGGGACTAGTGTCAGCCAATAAGGGACTAGTGTCTGCCAATAAGGGACTAGTGTCAGCCAATAAGGGACTAGTGTCTGCCAATAAGGGACTAGTGTCAGCCAATAAGGGACTAGTGTCAGCCAATAAGGGACTAGTGTCAGCCAATAAGGGACTAGTATCAGCCAATAAGGGACTAGTGTCAGCCAATAAGGGACTAGTATCAGCCAATAAGGGACTAGTATCAGCCAATAAGGACTAGTGTCTGCCAATAAGGGACTAGTATCAGCCAATAAGGGACTAGTGTCAGCCAATAAGGGACTAGTATCAGCCAATAAGGGACTAGTGTCTGCCAATAAGGGACTAGTATCAACCAATAAGGGACTAGTGTCGGCCAATAAGGACTAGTATCAGCCAATAAGGGACTAGTATCAGCCAATAAGGACTAGTGTCAGCCAATAAGGACTAGTGTCAGCCAATAAGGGACTAGTATCAGCCAATAAGGGACTAGTATCAGCCAATAAGGGACTAGTGTCAGCCAATAAGGGACTAGTATCAGCCAATAAGGGACTAGTGTCAGCCAATAAGGGACTAGTATCAGCCAATAAGGGACTAGTGTCAGCCAATAAGGGACTAGTATCAGCCAATAAGGGATAGTATCAGCCAATAAGGACTAGTGTCTGCCAATAAGGGACTAGTATCAGCCAATAAGGGACTAGTGTCAGCCAATAAGGGACTAGTATCAGCCAATAAGAGGACTAGTGTCAGCCAATAAGGGACTAGTATCAGCCAATAAGGGACTAGTGTCTGCCAATAAGGGACTAGTGTCTGCCAATAAGGGACTAGTGTCAGCCAATAAGGGACTAGTGTCAGCCAATAAGGGACTAGTATCAGCCAATAAGGGACTAGTATCAGCCAATAAGGGACTAGTATCAGCCAATAAGGGACTAGTGTCAGCCAATAAGGGACTAGTATCAGCCAATAAAGGACTAGTGTCAGCCAATAAGGGACTAGTATCAGCCAATAAGGACTAGTGTCAGCCAGTAAGGGACTAGTGTCAGCCAATAAGGGACTAGTATCAGCCAATAAGGGACTAGTGTCAGCCAGTAAGGGACAGTGTCAGCCAATAAGGGACTAGTGTCAGCCAATAAGGGACTAGTGTCAGCCAATAAGGGACTAGTGTCAGCCAATAAGGGGACTAGTGTCAGCCAATAAGGACTAGTGTCAGCCAATAAGGGACTAGTATCAGCCAATAAGGGACTAGTGTCAGCCAATAAGGGACTAGTGTCAGCCAATAAGGGACTAGTGTCAGCCAATAAGGACTAGTGTCAGCCAATAAGAGGACTAGTGTCTGCCAATAAGGGACTAGTGTCAGCCAATAAGGGACTAGTGTCAGCTGGTTTTTGTTTTTCCTTTCAATTAAGACCTAGACAACCAGGTGAGGGGAGTTCCTTACTAATTAATTAGTGATCTCAATTCATCAATCAAGTACAAGTGAAGAGCAAAAACCCACAGACATTCGGGCCCTACGTTGAATGAGTTTGACAAATATTGCTTATGGCCAAGTCCGCACTGCAGGGTTGAGCCCAGTCAGCACTGCTGTCCACTTCACTCAGCTAAGATTGACATGACAAGGAGACCCAGAATACATCAGTCTTAGGAGATGAGCTATGTTCCAGAATGTACTGTCTGTCAGTCTGCAGGAAGGAACAGCTTTATGTGTAACTCTACAGTGTTCTGATCCAATCTATCAGTCCCTCTGCAGTGTTCTGCTCCAGTCTATCAGTCCCTCTACAGTGTTCTGCTCCAATCTATCAGTCCCTCTACAGTGTCCTGCTCCAATCTATCAGTCCCTCTATAGTGTCTAGTCTATCAGTCCCTCTACAGTGTTTCTGTCTCCCAGTCTATCAGTCCTCTACAGTGTTCTGCTCCAGTCTATCAGTCCCTCTACAGTGTTCTGCTCCAATCTATCAGTCCCTCTACAGTGTCCTGCTCCAATCTGTCAGTCCCTCTACAGTGTTCTGCTCCAATATATCAGTCCCTCTACAGTGTTCTGCTCCAATCTATCAGTCCTCTATAGTGTCTAGTCTATCAGTCCCTCTACAGTGTTCTGCTCTGAAGAGATCTATCACTCCCTCTACAGTGTTCTGCTCCAATCTATCAGTCCCTCTATAGTGTCTAGTCTATCAGTCCCTCTACAGTGTTCTGCTCCAATCTATCAGTCCCTCTACAGTGTTCTGCTCCAATCTATCAGTCCCTCTACAGTGTTCTGCTCCAATCTATCAGTCCCTCTATAGTGGCTAGTCTATCAGTCCTCTACAGTGTTCTGCTCCAATCTGTCAGTCCTCTATAGTGTTCTGCTCCAATCTATCAGTCCCTCTACAGTGTTCAGCTCCAATCTATCAGTCCCTCTATAGTGGCTAGTCTATCAGTCCCTCTACAGTGTTCTGCTCCAATCTATCAGTCCCTCTACAGTGTTCTGCTCCAATCTGTCAGTCCCTCTACAGTGTTCTGCTCCAATCTATCAGTCCCTCTACAGTGTTCTGCTCCAATCTATCAGTCCCTCTACAGTGTTCTGCTCCAATCTATCAGTCCCTCTACAGTGTTCTGCTCCAATCTATCAGTCCCTCTACAGTGTTCTCCTCCAATCTATCAGTCCCTCTACAGTGTTCTGCTCCAATATATCAGTCCCTCTACAGTGTTCTGATCCAATCTATCAGTCCCTCTACAGTGTTCTGCTCCAATCTATCAGTCCCTCTACAGTGTTCTGCTCCAATATATCAGTCCCTCTACAGTGTTCTGCTCCAATATATCAGTCCCTCTACAGTGTTCTGCTCCAATCTATCAGTCACTCTACAGTGTTCTGATCCAATATATCAGTCCTCTACAGTGTTCTGATCCAATCTATCAGTCCTCTACAGTGTTCTGCTCAATATATCAGTCCTCTACAGTGTTCTGCTCCAATATATCAGTCCTCTATAGTGGCTAGTCTATCAGTCCTCTACAGTGTTCTGATCCAATCTATCAGTCCCTCTACAGTGTTCTGCTCCAATATATCAGTCCCTCTACAGTGTTCTGCTCCAATATATCAGTCCTCTACAGTGTTCTGCTCCAATATATCAGTCCTCTATAGTGGCTAGTCTATCAGTCCCTCTATAGTGTCCTGCTCCAATCTATCAGTCCTCTACAGTGTCCAGTATATCAGTCCCTCTATAGTGGCTAGTCTATCAGTCCCTCTATAGTGTTCTGCTCCAATATATCAGTCCCTCTACAGTGTTCTGCTCCAATCTATCAGTCCCTCTACAATGTTCTGCTCCAATATATCAGTCCTCTATAGTGTCCAGTCTATCAGTCCCTCTTCAGTGTCCAGTCTATCAGTCCCTCTACAGTGTCCAGTATATCAGTTCCTCTACAGTGTCCAGTATATCAGTCCCTCTACAGTGTCCAGTCTATCAGTCCCTCTACAGTGTTTCTGCTCCAATCTATCAGTTGACTACAGTGTCATGCTCCAATCTATCAGTCCTCTACAATGTTCTGCTCCAATATATCAGTCCCTCTATAGTGTCCAGTCTATCAGTCCCTCTTCAGTGTCCAGTCTATCAGTCTCTACAGTGTCCAGTCTATCAGTTCCCTCTACAGTGTCCAGTCTATCAGTCCCTCTACAGTGTTCAGTCTATCAGTCCTCTACAGTGTCCAGTCTATCAGTCCCTCTTCAGTGTCCAGTCTATCAGTCCCTCTACAGTGTCCAGTCTATCAGTTCCTCTACAGTGTCCAGTCTATCAGTCCCTCTACAGTGTCCAGTATCAGTCCCTCTACAGTGTCCAGTCTATCAGTCCTCTAGTGTCCAGTCTATCAGTTCCTCTACAGTGTCCAGTCTATCAGTCCCCTCTTCAGTGTCCAGTCTATCAGTCCCTCTACAGTGTCCAGTCTATCAGTCCCTCTACAGTGTTCAGTCTATCAGTCCCTCTACAGTGTCCAGTCTATCAGTCTCTACAGTGTCCAGTCTATCAGTTCCTCTGCTGTGTCCAGTATATCAGTCCTCTACAGTGTCAGTCTATCAGTCCCTCTACAGTGTCCAGTCTATCAGTTCCTCTACAGTGTCCAGTCTATCAGTCCCTCTTCAGTGTCCAGTCTATCAGTCCCTCTACAGTGTCCAGTCTATCAGTCCCTCTACAGTGTTCAGTCTATCAGTCCCTCACAGTGTCCAGTCTATCAGTCCCTCTACAGTGTCCAGTCTATCAGTTCCTCTGCTGTGTCCAGTATATCAGTCCTCTACAGTGTCTATCAGTCCCTCACAGTCCAGTCTATCAGTCCCTCTACAGTGTCCAGTCTTCAGTGTCAGTTCCTCTACAGTGTCCAGTCTATCAGTCC